>NW_027590383.1:300000-387850 GCF_964213995.1 Mustelus asterias | reverse complement strand
AAAGAGTGGGGAGCCTGTGGAATTCATTACCACAGGAAGTAAGTGATGCCAAAACATTGAATGTATTCAAGAGGCAGCTGGATATAGCACTTGGGGCAAATGGGATCAAAGGTTATGGGGAGAAAGCAGGATTAGGCTATTGAGTTGGATGATCAGCCATGATCGTAATGAATGGCGGAGCAGGCTCGAAGAGCCAAATGGCCTCCTCCTGCTCCTATCTGCTATATTTCTGTATCACCATACTGCTATTGAATATCATGATCACTCATCACTAGCCTTTCTGATTCAAATAGTTTAACTACATGAACAAATTGGTCCTTTCATTATTTGTGCCAGGACCCCAACTGTTCACATTATATATTAATGATTTGGAAGAGGGAACTGAATGTATTATCTCCAAATTTGCAGCTGATGCAAAGTTGGGTGGGAGGGTGAGCTCTGAGGAGGATGCAGAGATGCTTCAGCGTGATTTGGACAGGCTGAGTGTGTAGGCAACTGCATGGCAGATACAGTATAATGTGGATAAACGTGAGGTTATCCATTTTGGTAGCAATAATAGGAAGACAGATTATTACTTAAATGAGTGTAAATAGAGAGAGGTGGATACTTAGCAAGACCTTGGTGCCCTTGTGCATCAGTTGCTGAAAGTAAGCGGGCAGGTACAGTCGGGAGTAAAGAAGGCAAATGGTATATTGGCCTTCATAGCGAGAGGATATGAATATAGGGATAGGGATATTCTGCTGCAATTGTATAGGACACTGGTGAGGTTACATCTGGAGTATTGTGTGCAGTTTTGGTGTCCTTATCTGAGAAAAGATGTCCATGCTATAGAAGGAATACAGCAAAGGTTTACCAGGCTGATTCCCGGGATGGCAGATCTGTCATATGAGTAGAGGCTAAATTGGTTAGGATTATATTCACTGGAGTTTAGAAGAGTGAAGGGGATCTCATAGAAACGTATAAAATTCTAACAGGATTAGACAGGGTAGATTCAGAAAGAATATTCTCGATGGCGGGGAGTTCAGAACTGATGCGCGTCAATAAGCACATGGAACCAAGGCTTCGGTATTGAAGGCTTTAATAAAGTAACAAGGGAACTACTAACACGAATACACCAGTTCAGACTGAAGGGGTCCTGCCGGAGCAGGGGGTCTTATACCTTGCCACCGGAGGCGGGACCCCACTGGAATGTGCCATGATAACTCTTATAACAGGTAAACACCCTAACCCAACATAGTACAACCCCCACAGTAACAACACCCTAGCCCAACAGTAACATAGTAACAAACCCCAGTGGTGAACCAACGATGGTTCACCACATTCACCCCTCCTTTAAGAACAAAAGGTGGCGGGGTGGACGAAAAACAGGTCATATAAACAGACAATAACAGAAAAATCGCAGGATTCACAAGTCCAGACAGTCTGGAGGACCGCACCGACGCTGCGATCTCCTCAACACCGGTTGCGAAACCGGAGCAGGTGCCGATCTCTTCAACACCGGTTGCGAAACCGGAGCAGGTGCTTGTGGTGGCGCTCTTTCCAAAGCAACGTCTGGCTGTCCCCTCAAGGACTCCCGGGCCGGCCGGCCCTGGTGAGGCGATGGTGCAGGGGATCCTGGAACGTTTGGTGGTAGTGGTGGTGGTGATGATGATGGTGGCGCCGATCTCCGAGTCTCAGGCAAGCTGTACATGGGAGTAAAAGTGTTATGCACTGGTCCCGGTGCTGACCGCGCCACGTCTGGGGAAGTAATGAGGAGTAGTGGATTCGTGACTGGGGGAATAGGAGCGACAGGAGTTGCTACGTCCCCTGCGGGCGCCAGGTCTCTAATGGAGACAGTGTCCTCTCGCCCGTCAGGATATGCCACATAGGCATACTGAGGGTTGGCGTGGAGGAGTTGGACCGGTTCGACCAAGGGGTCGGACTTGCGAGCCCTCACATGGCGCCGCAGAAGGACGGGTCCTGGGTACGTCAACCAGGCTGGCAATGAGGTCCCCGAGGACGACTTCCGAGGGAATGAGAACATCCTCTCGTGGGGAGTAGCATTGGTTGCCGTACACAGGAGGGAGCAGATAGAATGGAGCGCATTTGGAAGGACCTCCTGCCAACGGGAGACTGGAAGGCCCCTGGATTTCAGTGCCAGTAGGACAGCCTTCCAGACTGTAGCATTCTCCCTTTCCACCTGTCCGTTACCCCTAGGGTTGTAGCTCGTGGTTCTACTAGAGGCAATCCCGAATGAGAGCAGGAATTGCCTCAAGTCGTTGCTCATGAACGACGAGCCCCTGTCGCTATGAATGTAGCAGGGGTACCCGAACAGGGTAAAAAGTTCACTGAAAACCTTAATGACGGTGGCAGTTGACGTGTCCGCACAGGGGAAAACAAACGGAAACCGGGAATACTCGTCTATTATATTGAGAAAATAGACATTCCGGTCCGTTGAGGGAAGGGGGCCCTTAAAATCCACACTCAGCCTCTCAAAAGGGCGAGTGGCCTTGACCAATTGTGCCCGGTCTGGTCGATAAAAGTGTGGTTTGCATTCTGCGCAAATCCGACAGCTTCTAGTCACTGACCTGACATCCTCCACCGAGTAGGGCAGGTTGCGGGCTTTGATGAAGTGGTAGAGTCTGGTGACTCCAGGATGACACAGATCATTGTGGAGAGCCTTCAAGCGGTCCTCCTGCATGATGGCGCATGTTCCGCGCGAGAGGGCATCCGAGGGCTCATTGAGCTTCCCTGGACGATACATAATATCGTAATTATAGGTGGAGAGCTCAATTCTCCACCCACCGCAAGATCTTATCGTTCTTGATCTTGCCCCTCTGCGTGTTACTGAACATAAACGCCACGGATCGTTGATCCGTGATCAGGGTGAACCGCTTACCTGCCAGGTAATGGCACCAGTGTCTGACTGCCTCCACAATGGCCTGAGCCTCCTTTTCCACCGCTGAGTGCCGAATTTCTGGGCCTTGAAGGGTGCGGGAAAAGAACGCGACGGGCCTGCCTGCCTGGTTTAGTGTGGCGGCTAGGGCGAAGTCAGATGCATCACTCTCCACCTGGAAAGGGATGGATTCATCCACCGCGTGCATCGTGGCTTTCGAGATGTCGCTCTTCAAAACCTTGAAGGCCAATTGGGCCTCCGGCGTAAGTGGGAAGGTCGTGGACTTAATGAGCGGACGAGCTTTGTCCGCGTAGTTGGGGACCCACTGTGCATAATATGAAAAAAACCCGAGGCATCTCCTCAGTGCTTTCGTGCTAGCGGGCAAGGGAAGTTCAGTGAGTGGGCGCATACGGTCTGGATCAGGGCCAATGACCCCGTTTTCCACCACGTATCCGAGGATGGCTAACCTACGCGTACGGAATACGCACTTCTCCCTGTTATAGGTCAGATTCAGGCGAGATGCAGTGCGCAGAAAGTGTTGGAGATTCGTGTCATGGTCCTGCTGGTCATGGCCGCAGATGGTGACGTTATCCAGGTACAGGAAGGTAGCCCGCAACCCGTTCTGGTCCACCATTCGGTCCATAGCACGCTGGAAGACCGAGACCCCATTGGTGACACCAAATGGAACCCTGAGGAATTGGTATAGACGACCATCTGCCTCAAAAGCCGTATATTGTCGGTCCTCTAGGCGGATGGGGAATTGATGGTAGGCGGACTTAAGGTCTATGGTAGAAAACACTCGGTACTGCGCAATCTGATTGACCATATCAGAAATGCGCGGGAGAGGATACGCATCCAGCTGCGTGTATCTATTAATGGTCTGACTATAGTCGATGACCATCCGAGGTTTGTTCCCGCTTTTGACTACCACGACCTGCGCTCTCCACGGACTAGCACTGGCCTGTATGATCCCTTCCTTGAGGAGCCGCTGAACCTCAGATCTAATAAAGATCCGGTCCTCAGCGCTGTAACGCCTACTTTTAGTAGCGATGGGCTTGCAGCCAGGTACCAGATTTTTAAAAAGGGATGGTGTCGTGATCTTCAGGGTGGATAAATTGCACGCGGAGCGCTTTGGGCAATTTGGAGGCTGCGGCTGATTCCCTACTGCCAGTGAAGGGAGTGGCCCACCGTACTGTAGGATCACACTCTTCATGTGGACCATAAAGTTTAGTCCGAGGAGAATTGGCGCGCAAAGGTGAGGTAGCACAAGGAGCCTGTATTGCTCGTAAATTGTGCCCTGTACCTCAAGAGTTACCATACATCGTCCTTGGATCGGTACAGACCGGGACCGTGATGCCATGGAAATTGTCTGTTTGGCAGGGAGAATCCGGAGTCCACACCTTTTAGCAGTTTCAGGGTGTATGAAACTTTCGGTGCTTCCACTGTCAAACAGACAATTCACAGTTCTGCCACTAACCTTTACCTCCATCATAGAATGTTCCAGTCTGTAATGCCTGGTCTGATCCAGAGAGATCGACGCCACCGTTGGCCCTTGGGCGTCACTGCATGCTGCCGATGTGGATGCTGAGGACCCCTGCTGGTCGCTGCTGCATGCTGCCGATGTGGATGCTGAGGACCCCTGCTGGTCGCTCCTAGTCGTCGTGGACCATGATGGCCGCCCCCATGAATCGCACGTGGGCGAGGGCGCCAAGCGCAGCGACTCCTGGTGGTCTTCCTCCTCCTCTGTCTGCCACGATGGCGCCGTCCTGAGATCACATGTGGTCGGACCTCGTGGGTACTGCGACGCCGAAAGAGATGGTCTCCGTTCTGGAGGGTTACAAGCTGCACTGCCGTTTTTAGGTTTGGACCTGCAGACTTTGCCGTAGTGGCCTTTTTTACCGCACTGGCTGCAGATTGCCGTTCTTGCCGGACACTGTTGCCGTGGATGCTTGGCCCCTCCACAAAAATAGCATCGCTGGCCACCTGGAGCTGCCGCCGTCGTCGAATCGATCTGGGAGCGCGGGTTCGCGGGGCGAGGAGGGAGCAGAGCTTGCTCCAACCACGTTGACTGCACGTGGTCCTCGGGGTACAGCGCCAAGCTCTTCGACGCCGCCTCCAACCTCACGGCCATCCCCATTGCCTGGGTCAAGTTGAGTTTCCCCTTTTCTAGCAATTTAAGCCTGATGTACGAGGACCCTACCCCTGCTACGGACGCGTCTCGGGCGAGGTCGTACATATACTGTTCGGCGGAGACGTCCTTACAGTCGCAACCCCTGGCAAGCTGCAGGAGCTCATTGGCATAATCCTCCATGGTTTCGCCCGACTGCCGACGTCGTGTAGCGAGGAGGTAACGAGCATGTATCTCGTTGGGTGGCATAGTGTATCTTTTCTTTAGGAGCTCGACGGCACCCTGGTAAGTGGGAGCTGCACGAATGGCTAGGTAAATCGTGTCGCTTACCCTTGCGTGGAGGACCTGGAGTCTATCACTGTCCGTAGTGATAGCTACCGAGGCTGCCAGGTAGTCCTCAAAGCACTTCCACCAATGGTCGAATGTGTTAGCTGCACCGACCGCACGTGGGTCCAGTGTCAGACGATCCGGTTTTAGAATCTGTTCCATACTCTCTGTTTTTTTCTTCTTGTTGCACAGTTGTGAGTTTTCTGTTTACTTTATTAAATTGATGCGCGTCAATAAGCACATGGAACCAAGGCTTCGGTATTGAAGGCTTTAATAAAGTAACAAGGGAACTACTAACACGAATACACCAGTTCAGACTGAAGGGGTCCTGCCGGAGCAGGGGGTCTTATACCTTGCCACCGGAGGCGGGACCCCACTGGAATGTGCCATGATAACTCTTATAACAGGTAAACACCCTAACCCAACAACATAGTACAACCCCCACAGTAACAACACCCTAGCCCAACAGTAACATAGTAACAAACCCCAGTGGTGAACCAACGATGGTTCACCACAAGAACTAGGGGTCATAGTTTGAGGATAAAGGGTGAACCTTTTAGGACTGAGGTGAGGAGAAATTTCTTCACCCAGAGGGTGGTGAACGTGTGAAATTCACTACTACAGAATGTCGTTGAGGCCAAAATGTTGTCTGATTTCAAGAAGAAATTAGATATAGATCTTGGGGCTAAAGGTATCAACGGATATGGGGGAAAGGGGGGAATCAGGATATTGATTTTGATGATCAGCCATGGTTAAAATGAATGGCGGAGCAAACCCAAAGGGCCGAATGGCCTCCTCCTGCTTCTAGTTTCTATGTTTCTATAATGTTGAAAACTCTTAATGAAAACATTATTTTAAAAAAACTTACCATTGAATGAGTTAAATTCCCACGTGTAGATGTGACACAGTTTTCCTGAGTCTTGTGTTCAGAATCTGCTTTCTGTACAATCAGCACAAAAAGACAGTTCCAGCCCGAGCTCTATAACTGTTTCCATTTTCCCCATAGTACACAGGAGACTGTGGGGAAGTGGCAGAGCTTCATTGACACTTTACACACAAGCCATTGCCATTATTTGTTACATTCAGTTTGAGGGAGGAGTGGAGTGAGATAAAGGGCTTGCTGTGAACGTCAGTAAAAGGGTAGCGACTCTGGGTGGCCTTCAAGCGATTGTATCCTTGTAGGTTCTTACTGTCCTGGAGCTGTGCATTGTTCAACACATTGCTGTAGCATTTGTTCCAGTTTAGCAGATTAACTGTTTCCTCACTCATACACTTGGCCATCCTTAGTCTATGTTTCCCTCCTGTGAGTTTCATATTGATAATGAGTCACTGACCAGCCTCCCCTTTATATAAACCAGCTGCATCATGTGCAGTAACACTGAGAGACAAGTGTCAATACTGTCTATGCAACTGACCCAGCGCTGCTTCTGCGGGAGAATGAAACCATTCTCACAAAGAACAAAGAACAAAGAACAATACAGCACAGGAACAGGCCCTTCGGCCCTCCAAGCCCACGCCGCTCCCCGGTCCAGGATTGAATCCTGAATCCAGGATCCCCGCCCAATTTTCCAGCCTATCTACATACCAATATCCTATCCACCGAGCTGTCCCTCACAGCTACGATGCTTTGTTCATCACAACCTATTAGCTCACCCCCACCCCCCCATTCCAGACCATGTGATCTCCAGGGAGAGGCGAAAACCCAGAGTGAAAACCCCAGGGCCAATATGGGGAAAACAAATCTGGGAAATTCCTCTCCGACCCCCTGAGGCGATCGAAACGAGTCCAGGAGATCACACTGGCCCTGATCGGAAAATGCTTCCCAACCCTATTCATTTCCACTTCCACGAACACCATATGAATTCCCTGCCCCCGAGACAGGTTCCCAACTATCCGCAGTCTCGCTCTGTACTGGCACCAGCAAGTTGATCATAGAATGAAGCCTTGAAACGAGAAACAAAGAACAATTAGCCCGCGCCGCTCCCTGGTCCAAACTAAACCACTCTTTTGTATCCCTCCATTCCCACTCCGTTCATATAGCTGTCTAGATAAGTCTTAAACGTTCCCAGTGTGTCCGCCTCCACCACCTTGCCCGGCAACACATTCCAGGCCCCCACGACCCTCTGTGTAAAATATGTCCTTCTGATATCTGTGTTAAACCTCCCCCCCTTCACCTTGAACCTATGACCCCTCGTGAACGTCACTACCGACCCGGGGAAAAGCTTCCCACCGTTCACCCTATCTATGCCTTTCATAATTTTATACACCTCTATTAAGTCTCCCCTCATCCTCCGTCTTTCCAAGGAGAACAACCCCAGTTTCCCCAATCTCTCCTCATAACCAAGCCCCTCCATACCAGGCAACATCCTGGTAAACCTCCTCTGTACTCTCTCCAAAGCCTCCACGTCCTTCTGGTAGTGTGGCGACCAGAACTGGACGCAGTATTCCAAATGCAGCCGAACCAACGTTCTATACATCTGCAACATCAGACCCCAACTTTTATACTCTATGCCCTGTCCTATAAAGGCCAGCATGCCATATGCCTTCTTCACCACCTTCTCCACCTGTGACGTCACCTTCAAAGATCTGTGGACTTGCACACCCAGGTCCCTCTGCGTCTCTACACCCTTTATGGTTCTTCCATTTATCGTGTAGCTCCTCCCTACATTATTCCCACCAAAATGCATCACTTCGCATTTATCAGGATTGAACTCCATCTGCCATTTCCTTGCCCAAATTTCCAGCCTATCTATATCCTTCTGTAGCCTCTGACAATGTTCCTCACTATCTGCAAGTCCTGCCAGTTTTGTGTCGTCCGCAAACTTACTGATCACCCCAGTTACTCCTTCTTCCAGATCATTTATATAAATCACAAACAGCAGAGGTCCCAATACAGATCCCTGCGGTACACCACTAGTCACAGGCCTCCAGCCGGAAAAAGACCCTTCCACTACCACCCTCTGTCTTCTATGACCAAGCCAGTTCTCCACCCATCTAGCCACCTCCCCCTTTATCCCATGAGATCCAACCTTTTTCATTAGCCTACCATGAGGGACTTTGTCAAACGCTTTACTAAAGTCCATATAGACAACATCCACGGCCCTTCCTTCGTCAACCATTTTGGTCACTTCTTCAAAAAACACCACCAGGTTAGTGAGGCATGACCTCCCTCTCACAAAACCATGCTGACTATCGTTAATGAGTTTATTCCTTTCTAAATGCGCATACATCCTATCTCTAAGAATCTTTAACTCTTCTCCCTCTGTTCTTACTCTGTGCTGTGGGTAAGTTTTTCTGACCATTACCGGTTAGTCGAGGAAGTATATTTGTCCCACTGTTAGTTTTTTTTTGTTTTTCTGATTTGCCTCACTCCAAGACTTGAGTTCACAATCCTCGCTAATGCTCCAGTACGTGTCTGAGTGCGGGCTCCAACATGCCATTCTCCAGATTAGCTATTGAAACAAAGCCTGGCTGCCTGTTCTAGTGCCGCAGATGGGGAAAGTCCAAAGATGAGCTGAGCCAATATTCATCCTTGAATTAGCACCAGCCGACATAGATTAGCTGGTCACTTATCTGTGTTGTCTGGGATATCTTGCTGTTTGCTAAGCTTTTCCCACATTTGCCCACAAAACAATAGCAACTGTATTTCACAAAGTACTTAGTTGGTTGCAAAGCGTTTTGGGATACCTTACAGTTGTGATCAGGTGATATATAAATGTAATAGCCTCGGGAGAAGAGAATGTTCTCCCTGTACTACACTCTCTCGAGTGGGGATAATTCCATCTGTACCCCCTTGTACTACACTTTTAGCGTGGTTACTGATTCCTACAGCACCGAACCCCTTTACTGCACTCTCAGAGGATTCTGCTGAGGGGAAACATGTCACTGAGAAATAGAAAACATGCCAGGATAGGTCCTTGGAAACCTCCAGAAGTGACAGCATGGTGGCACAGTGGTTAGCACTGCTGCGTCACAGCACCAGGGACCCAGCTTCAATTCCCAGCTTGGGTCACTGTCTGTGTGGAGTTTGCACATTCTCCCCATCTCTGCGTGGGTTTCCTCCGGGTGCTCCGGTTTTCTCCCACAGTCCAAAGATGTGCAGGTTAGGTGGATTGGCCGTGCTAAATTGTCCCTTACTGTCAGCAGGACTAGCTAGGGTAAATGCATGGGGTTCTGGGGATAGGGCCTGGTTGATACAGACTCAATGGGCCAAATGGCCTCCTTTTGCACTAGGATCATAGGATTCTATGATTCTATGAATCTATGACAGCACGGAGAAGGAAAGGGAAGCACTTGCAGGTAGTTCCTTGACTGATACTTAAGAGTAGAATCAATCAAGGTTACCTCCACGCAATGAATGAACAGAGGTTGAAAGAGGGTGGTGATGTTGAACATATAAAGGCTGCAGAGAGGTTAAGAAGGATGTGGAGCACTATACCAGCAGCTCAGTTGTGACTTTGAGTAGGGTTGTTTTAGTGCTGTGGCAAGACCAGAAAATTGATTCAAAAGGTTCAAACATAAGGGAAAATGGGCACTCATTTTGAAGGTGAGAATACAATTGAGGGTTTATTTGGAGAGGAGAGGGAGGTTGGATTTGAGTTGGTCAATTGCATTGATACAGGGATCAAGGGTGAGAGTTTTGAGGAGGGGGTGAAGATGGCAGGTTTGAAAAGGAGGGGACTGCACCTAAGGGGACAAAACTGTTTACAACGTCAGCAAGAATAAAGGAAGCTGGATACTAAAATAGAAAGAAAAGACAAACTTGCATTTTTATGGTGTCTTTCACAATCAAAGGACATCCCAAAGGGGTTTACAGCTAATGAAGTGCTTTTGGACTGTACTCATTGTTACAGTTCAATAGGAATCATGTTAATGGGGATGATCTTACCATCGCACCCCTCCGGCCAATAGACGGTGAGATTGGGCGGAAGTCGAGAAATCAGGTTCACGCCTGGTTTCTTGCCTCTCACGATCTTACCGGCTCCGGATATCCGGCGCGATCAGCTTCACACCCATTTCCGGTGTGAGGCTGAACAGGTGATTGAAATGAAATTTGATACAATTTAAATGAAATTAGCAAGCCTGCGACATTATCATCTGGGCCCACTTGTCTCTGTGGCCTCATTGGGAGAAATTCTCCCTGGCAAGAACTGGCCCCCAGTAACGGGAATCAGGCATGATGGTCTCGCATGTAGAATTGAAGGCCATTGAGGCCCCCCGGGGAGGTCGGGGGCAAGGGGAGGTGTCCCTTGGGCAGTGCCAGCCTGGCACCCTGGCACTGCCCGCTGTGCACGGGGCAGTGTCAAGGGGGTGGGGCCTGAGGGGGTGGGGCCTACTAGGGTCAGGTTGGGGGCGGGCCAATCGGTGGTGGGGGAGGGTCCACTGTGCACTCAGCAATGCGATCAGGAGAAGGAGGGGGCAATCAGGGCTGGCCATGGGGTGGTCAGGCTGGCCATGGGGGGGGCAGTGAGGCTGGTCATGGGGGGGAGCAGTGGGGCTGGCCATGGGGGGTCAGGCTGGCCATGGGGGGGGCTGGCTATTGGTGGGGTGAGGTGGAGCTGGCTATGGGGGGAGGGGCCAGGCTGGCCATCAGGGGGGCCTGGGTTGGCGATCTGATGGGAGGGAGGCAGGGCCTGCTGCCACCTGCATTGTGATTGGTGAGGGGAGGTCGCGTGGTTGATTGGTCTGGGCGGATGGGGGGTCTTAATAGGCCATGGGCCCCTGTGGTAGCTGGGGGTGGGGGAGGGGATGCCTATTGAGGCCATGAAGGCTGGCTGACAGCAGGACTGTGGGAGGAAATCAGAGCACCTGGAGGAAGCCCATGCAAGCATGGGGAGAATGTGCAGACTCCACACAGTCACCCAGGCCAGGAATTGAATCTGGGTCCTTGGCTCTGTGAGGCAGCAGTGCTAACCACTGTGCCACTGTGCTTTATGTGGACCAGCCAGATCTAGCAATGAATGACAAAACCAATTGCCTGCCATTTCCATTCAAACCTTTGTCCATTAGACATACGGGAGTAGAGATGAGGGCTATACCAGGGGAACAGCCAAGGTGAAAGAATGGAGTCTAGGATATAAAAGATGGAGGCTCAGGTGCAGTTTCAGCATCCATTACTGTAGAAATGTCATGGTCAATAGCAGACCAAAGCCTAGACAGTTGAGATTACAGTTGAAAATGAGAATTGGGAGGCAATGGATGGGTTGAGTGATGTAGAACAGTAGAGTTGGGTGTTATCAGTATACATATCAAAGCTGACTCCATGTTTTTGTATAATGGTGCCTCCATTCAAAAGGGAATTCATACAAAGCAATTTAAATCATAAATGCCTATCCAATCTGCACCAACTCTCTGACAGAGCTCAAAATTTGAGTTAGCCTAAAATTTGCTATTTGATTGCATACTGGGTGGAGTAACTCAAACACTAATGTGTAAAATGTTTGCTTTGTTTAAATGACGTGGCGCATATGAGGTTTTTGTGGTACAGTTAAAAACATTTAGCACTTGGTATTTTTTGATTATCATTGATCCTTATTGTGCAATGATGCTTTTTGTTATTTTGATTCTTCCACTTATAGTGAATGAACTACAGATGACTGTAAGATGTACAACTTTACTTCCCTTTCCCGAATGTTCATATTGCTAATCTGGGACTTTAAACTGATGCAGTTGTTTCTGTCCTCAGATTGAATCGTATTGTAAAGAGGTAGCCAAGAAAATCCCAATATGGGATCAAATTATGCACCGGCATGTGGAACTAATGGGATGAACTATGGCAATGAGTGCTGTGTTAGAGTTTGGTAAAATAACATCTTTTATGTTCTTTGAAAAACAGAATCCTGAGAGAATATTTTATACAGCTGGACACTTAGCCCAGGGCTGGAGGTCAGAAGTTTGAGAATGGCTCAAACAATATCTGGGCAAATATTACTCTTGGACAGTAGGTACAAAGATAATGGAAAAGAAAATGGGATGGAGGGTAGCAATAGGCTCCCTCTATCGAAGCACAATCACCCATTTGGCTCTGTTACCCAAGACGTATATTTCAGCCCAAAAATGGCACATTCAGCAAGGCTGTACTCATCAGGCAAGAGCTTGGGCCAGAGGACAGGTACGACAGTGTTACTATTCTAGCCCTTACTCATGCTGCCCTCCAGTGAGGCAAACATGATGAATTTGCCCTTCTTGTCCCCATCCTCTGCCCCGTGTTTGTATCTGGTGAGGCGAACACAATAGTAAAAAATAGACAATGCCGGAGACACTCAGCAGGTCAGACGGCATCTGTGTGGAAAGAAAACTAGGTTAAAATTTCAGGCTGCTGATCCTTTGTTAAGTCTACATTCCCCTCTCCACAGATACTACTTGATCTGCTGGGCTTTTCCAGCATTTTCTAAACTTATTACAGGTTCCCGGTTTCAGCAGCATTTATCTTTTAATCTCTCAAAAAACAAAGCACATTTTCAAAATGATTTTATTTTATTTCCCCTTATCATTTTTCACTCAATGACTTGTACCTTTCAAGGGCTTCTACTGAACAGTGATTGTTCTTGTTAAACCTACTTATAGAAAGAGATAAACATGACAAAGACTGGGGTAATTGGTTGAATTTTGAGGGGATGATCAGATAACTTGGGAAAATAAACTGATGAACAACTGTGTCACTGTGGTTAGCGCTGCTGCCTCACAGCGCCAGGGACCCGGGTTCAATTCCCAGCTAGGGTCACTGTCTGTGTGGAGTCTGTACGTTATCTCCATGTCTGCATGAGCTTCCTCCCACAGTCCGAAAGACGTGCTGGTTAGGTGCATTGACCATGCTAACTTCTTCCCCAGTTTACCTGCACAGGTGTCGGAGTGTGGCGACTAGGGGATTTTCACAGTAAATTCATTGCAGTGTTAATGTAAGCCTACTTGTGACACTAATAAATAAACTTTGAGTTATGTGTGTGTTGATGCAGCCTGGAAGTGAATGCAGCATTGTGCAAAAAAACCCTACACGCTGGAGTAGAGAACATCTTCATCATACATAAGTACATTATCGGTTAGATTTTTGCTCAGCAGGTGGTTGACCTATAGCAGCCATCACCACTCGTCATTTTCATCTCTATATACGTCAAGTCATTCTGTAATTACCCTTGAACTTCTCATCAAAATCTTCAAGATAGTGGTTCATGTTATATAGGTCACTAGAAAGAAGGACAGATGAAGACCTTGTCCCTTTGGTCTTATCTCCTTTAGCGATGCCAGAAATTCCATTTGTTGCATTGTCAACATTAATTGTAACTAGCTTCTCTCTTTCTGTGCTAATACATTTATCTTGCTTCCACAGACAGGATACTAGGCTGCCTCCATAGTGCTTAACATTCCTTAAGTGATAACTGTATGAAATCTTGTCGTGTTGGAAACGATAATCTTTGGAGTAGATTGGCTGATTAGATCACGGTGGAATGGTGACAATGTAACAACCAAGCAGCCACATACTCTGTCATGTATATTGTTGTACCTGTTAATTCTCAGATACTTTCGACCAGTTTGCTTACTCTAAGGTTTTACCCCGGTGCCCTTATTTGCAAGATGGACAAAGGACAAACACAAGTAAAGGTTCAACAAGTTTATTAATAATAACACTATTAACCCTTAAATTACCCACATAGGTGGGTACCCACATGGGCGGCACGGTAGCACAGTGGTTAGCACTGCTGCTTCACAGCTCTAGGGACCTGGGTTCGCATCCCGGCTCGGGTCACTGTCTGTGTGGAGTTTGCACATTCTCCCTGTGTCTGCGTGGGTTTCCTCCGGGTGCTCCGGTTTCCTCCCTCAGTCCAAAGATGTGTGGGCTAGGTTGATTGGCCATTCTAAATTGCCCCTTAGTGTCCCAGGATGCATAGGTTAGAGGGGTTAGTGGGTAAATATGTAGGGATATGTGGATAGGGCCTGGGTGAGATTGTGGTTGGTGCAGACTCGATGGGTCGAATGGCCTCTTTCTGTACTGTAGGATTCTATGATTCTATAAAACAGGAGGATACCCCAGATTCAAGTATACTACCCGTAAAGATGGTTTGGTTAAACTACAGGCCCGATTCTCTGAGTCCCTCTGGTGCGTCGTCACGAAGGTGAGTCTCGATGGCAGCTTCTTCCTTCCTTCCTTCTCTGGTCAGTCTTCCGAATGGTCAAGGCCGCCTCCCTCGTCGAGTCTTCGCTCCTGGTCTGTCTGAAAATGTGTTCCTTTATCCCCCTGCCTGCCTGCCTTTCCAGAAACTTCTCTGGCTTCCGCCCAATGAGGTCCCAGGAGGGGGTTCCAATACCCAGTGGGTTTCTTGATGTCTGCCTGACAGGACACCAGGGTCCACCCCCCAGGTGTCCCATCTCCATGCTGTTGCTTACGTATAACTTGTTATCAGATAAGGTATCTACAGGAACTGTCGGTGACAGAAAGTCTATCCCGATCTGGGCTTCTAACAATGGGCCGGTGCATTTCAATGAGGTGCCATGATCTCCTGCTAAGTATCAGTAGATTGTAACGACCTTTGATGGGTGGTTGATGGGTCAGGCCCAGACATGTTTGTGTATTTGTACAATTGGCCTGCCTGAGGTTTGACTGTGTTTGATTTTAATATGCCCAATTCTTTAATTTAGGATATCCAATTTTATCAGTCTTAAAACTAGGCTCTGTTTATATCACCACAATGTCTTTAATTTCAGATCACCTTTTGCCTTTCAGGGATACAAGGGTGAAAATCATGACTTAAAAGTTTGGGAAATGTTGAATTCATCTTCATGGAGACTAACAAAGGACCCCAGCTAAATATCACTACGATCAATCAAACTGACATGATCATCTGATCAGTGCCAGTAACAGGCATTTACTCTTGAACATAATATTAATGACAATACTCGACTGTTGCTGCTGTTAACAATGAAGTTGTTCAGTTAAAAATAATTTGCAAATTTGATAAGTTCTATGAAAATTCCTTTGATCTTCAGTTAAAAGAAGTTTTGCAGAATTTTTAAATATATATACATGCTTGGGCCATTCATTGTTTAATAGCTTTTCTGCTTGAAATGGTAGTCTCTGCGTATGTACTGATTGCTTTTTTTTCAAATTAAAACATCCAGAAAAGTTGCTTCAAATGTGTCTATGATTCTTCAAGAAGAAAAGGAGCAGATTTGCTTCTTTTGCACTATTTACATTGTGTCTTATCGCATCTTCCAGGAAGTTCTGAAACATTTCTTATACAATGAGCCACAGTGTTTGTTATTTCGTCAAAGATAACAACCCACTTGTGCACAGCAATCACAAATGAGCTGGAAAACCAGTCAATCTGTTCTTGATGAGATGTTGGCCAGGGAACTGGGAGAACTTTGAGTTTGACTTTAAATAGCACCGGGAGTTCCTTAACATCTGCCTGAACTACCCTGAAAGACAAGGCCTTCCACACTGCAGCACTCCCTTGATGCTGCACAAAAGTCTGGATTGTGTTCCGTGACTATATGAGTTAATAAAGATGGGAATGTAAACAGCTCCATAGCAGAGACAAAGCATTCAAAGCTGCAATGCTGGCAGAACAACAGCAAGGTGACAATTCATGACCTTCCATGGAGGTTGTGGCAAAGCAGTTAAGCTTGAAAAAAACAACAAGTTTGAAAGAATATTTCATTAAAAAATGTACTTCCTGAGAGTCAGGAGACAATCTTCCTGGTTAATGATGAGCCTTCTGCATAGATTATCAAGAGGTTGGTCTGACAAGCCCATTGCATTAAGTTTCTGGTTTCTGGACTGGTAAAGTGACTCTCTCTGGGAGGGTGAGGAGTCTTGGTGAAAGGTAAGGTCTTGTTGGAGTACGACTAAAACTCTCCAGCTAGGGGTGCTTAATTCTACACAGACAAAGGCCTTTATCAATCCCAATAAACCTCCTTGGGTAAAGGAGGGGAAGACCATGCCCTCAATTGGCCCAAAGGCGGGCTGGCTGCCCATCACCTCCCCCGTTGTGTGCTTAATTGCAGATGAGCTGGGATGAATAGATGGGCAGCAGGTAAGGTGCCCACTGGATATATGTGCCCATCAGTAGGGGGTAGTAAAATCCAGCCTTTTAACTCCATTTTCCTCTTCACTTACTGAATGTTCTTCATTTCACATTTCCAGCAATTGTGGCAATTGTACATATCTGCTTAGAACATAGAACATAGAACATAGAACATTACAGCGCAGAACAGGCCCTTCGGCCCACGATGTTGCACCGACCAGTTAAAAAAAAAATGACCCTCCAACCTAAACCAATTTCTTTTCGTCCATGAACCTATCTACGGATCTCTTAAACGCCCCCAAACTAGGCGCATTTACTACTGATGCTGGCAGGGCATTCCAATCCCTCACCACCCTCTGGGTAAAGAACCTACCCCTGACATCGGTTCTATAACTACCCCCCCTCAATTTAAAGCCATGCCCCCTCGTGCTGGATTTCTCCATCAGAGGAAAAAGGCTATCACTATCCACCCTATCTAAACCTCTAATCATCTTATATGTTTCAATAAGATCCCCTCTTAGCCGCCGCCTTTCCAGCGAAAACAATCCCAAATCCCTCAGCCTCTCCTCATAGGATCTCCCCTCCATACCAGGCAACATCCTGGTAAACCTCCTCTGCACCCTCTCCAAAGCCTCCACATCCTTCCTGTAATGTGGGGACCAGAACTGCACACAGTACTCCAAGTGCGGCCGCACCAGAGTTGTGTACAGTTGCAACATAACGCTACGACTCCTAAATTCAATCCCCCTACCAATAAACGCCAAGACACCATATGCCTTCTTAACAACCTTATCTACTTGATTCCCAACTTTCAGGGATCTATGCACACATACACCTAGATCCCTCTGCTCCTCCACACTATTCAAAGTCCTCCCGTTAGCCCTATACTCAACACATCTGTTATTCCTACCAAAGTGAATTACCTCACACTTCTCCGCATTAAACTCCATCCGCCACCTCTCGGCCCAACTTTGCAACCTGTCTAAGTCTTCCTGCAAACTACGACACCCTTCCTCACTGTCTACCACACCACCGACTTTGGTGTCATCAGCAAATTTGCTAATCCACCCAACTATACCCTCATCCAGATCATTAATAAATATTACAAACAGCAGTGGCCCCAAAACAGATCCCTGAGGTACACCACTTGTAACCGCACTCCATGATGAATATTTACTATCAACCACCACCCTCTGTTTCCTATCCGCTAGCCAATTCCTGATCCAATTTCCTAGATCACCCCCAATCCCATACATCTGCATTTTCTGCAGAAGCCTACCATGGTGAACCTTATCAAACGCCTTACTAAAATCCATATATACCACGTCCACTGCCTTGCCCCCATCCACCTCCTTGGTCACTTTCTCAAAAAACTCAATAAGGTTAGTAAGGCACGACCTACCTGCCACAAAACCATGCTGACTATCACCTATCAATTCATTACTCTCCAAATAACTATAAATCCTATCCCTTATAATTTTTTCCAACATCTTGCCGACAACAGAAGTGAGACTCACCGGTCTATAATTCCCGGGGAAGTCTCTGTTCCCCTTCTTAAACAATGGGACAACATTCGCTAACCTCCAATCTTGTACATGGAATCTGAGCAGCACAATAATCCCTCCCTTCCCCAAGCAAGGTCAGAATGGGAATTTCCCAGGTGAACATTGAACAATCAATATCTACACTGTGGCAGAAGGATAAAGCTATGAAATGATGACACAGTGAGGCAGAGTGAGTCTCATGCTTTAGGAATGGGTCACTCTTGTTAGTTTAAACATGTGACTTACTCTGAATATCACTGATTAGACATTGCTTCGTGAATTGAGCAGGGCAGCCCTCTTAGCTGATGTCCACCATTGCCCCAAATCCTTTCTCATTCCATGGCATGAACATGAGCTAATTTCCTGTGGACCAATTAACCAGATACAGGTCACCATCCTTTTATCGTGACCTCAAGGCTAATGTTGAACTGTTTCACTCAAACCTTCTGAACCTGCCTTACCTTCCCCTTCAAAGGTTGTTGTCTGCTTTCAGCATTGCTAACCACATGGTGCGGTGAGGTTTCAAAGTGGGCAATACATCAGCAACATTGCTTTTGTTGCATTTACTATTACACACACACAGGAAGGCCATGGAGAAGGTGGCTGGAATGAGACGAAGCAAGATTGGGTGAATAGTTGAATTTTTGTGGCAGATGAGTTGCTGTGGCAGTGAGCAGGCATGGCAAAGTGTATTTCTGGTGGACCCTTTGAAATATGCTCACCAACTCCCATTGGGGGCTTGAACTCCTGGCTGAGAACCCCGCTCCCTGCTGAAGACCATTTCAAAAATGGGCAAAACACAAAAGGTGGCATTGATGTAAGAATGGTCCTTGATGCCATAACAAAATCCCAATTACTGCTGGTAAGGTGGCGGGGAGGGTGGAGGCTAATCCTCCCCAAGAGGCATCAACACCCCGATGGCATCCCCGATTCTCCCCTCCACACTCACCTGGCCAGCCCCAATTGCCCCTCTCGATGGCCAGCCTGACTCCGCCCCCATGGCTAGCCCCAATCGCCCACCTCCCTCTCCCACTGATTGCTGCTGCAGAGTGCACAGCGGATCACCCCCCCCCCCCAACACCACTGATCAGCCGACTCCCAATCTGGCCCCACCCCAGAAGGTCCCGCCCCAGAAGGCATCACCTCCTTGGCTGGGTTGCCAGTGGGCAGTGACAGGGTACCAGTCTGGCACTGCCCAAGGGACACCTCCCCTGCCCCTGACCTCCCGGAGGGGCCTCTATGGCCTCTGTCCCCCACCAGCAAGGTGATCACGCCTGGTCCCTGTTGATGTGGAGCAGCTGGTGGGATCCTCTCCGAGCAGAGGCAGAAACATTAGCGAAACCAGATGATACCGTCCTGGGTTTGCTAATGAGATGGAAATTTCAATATTCTAATCAGCCTTGCGCTGTTCCCCCACACGAGGCTGATGATGCCATAAAAAATGACTTGGGAAAGTCGTGACTGGCTCCTGCTTCAACCCTCCCGTTGACATCTCCCGGCCCGATGTGCAGCAGGCCAGGAAAATTGTGCCATTTGCCTCACCGCATCCCCTCCGAAGCTGAAAGAAGCAATGAGCAACATCCTCGGACATCAGCTTTGGGTGAAGCGCTGAACCCTGCCCATCGCCCTTACCTTTAAATACCAGAGGTCAGGAGTCTCAGCAAGTGATGTACCACATGATTACCTTTGTTTGGATCAAAGCAGCCCGTTCCCTGTTCCCATTAACTCACAGATGGATACACTATGTTGCTGCCATTATTTTACCTTAGATTGACAGTATAAAATAACACATTGTCCAAAGCACAATATGGAAATATTTCAATAATATAGCTCTCAGTTTAGGTGGAGGTTGCTTCATTCTAGAAAGGGAAATCACTGATAATCTTTTTTCTATGTAGCTTACACTGAATTACGCCCCTTAACTTAACAATTGGCCTGATTGAGTCAATCTCCTTCTGTTTTGTCGTATGATAGTGATTTAGACACGGTTTTAGGGATTGTCTATTCTGCCAAAGTATGCTACACCAATCTGTAGAGAACATAGAACATAGAACATTACAGCGCAGAACAGGCCCTTCGGCCCACGATGTTGCACCGACCAGTTAAAAAAAAAATGACCCTCCAACCTAAACCAATTTCTTTTCGTCCATGAACCTATCTACGGATCTCTTAAACGCCCCCAAACTAGGCGCATTTACTACTGATGCTGGCAGGGCATTCCAATCCCTCACCACCCTCTGGGTAAAGAACCTACCCCTGACATCGGTTCTATAACTACCCCCCCTCAATTTAAAGCCATGCCCCCTCGTGCTGGATTTCTCCATCAGAGGAAAAAGGCTATCACTATCCACCCTATCTAAACCTCTAATCATCTTATATGTTTCAATAAGATCCCCTCTTAGCCGCCGCCTTTCCAGCGAAAACAATCCCAAATCCCTCAGCCTCTCCTCATAGGATCTCCCCTCCATACCAGGCAACATCCTGGTAAACCTCCTCTGCACCCTCTCCAAAGCCTCCACATCCTTCCTGTAATGTGGGGACCAGAACTGCACACAGTACTCCAAGTGCGGCCGCACCAGAGTTGTGTACAGTTGCAACATAACGCTACGACTCCTAAATTCAATCCCCCTACCAATAAACGCCAAGACACCATATGCCTTCTTAACAACCTTATCTACTTGATTCCCAACTTTCAGGGATCTATGCACACATACACCTAGATCCCTCTGCTCCTCCACACTATTCAAAGTCCTCCCGTTAGCCCTATACTCAACACATCTGTTATTCCTACCAAAGTGAATTACCTCACACTTCTCCGCATTAAACTCCATCCGCCACCTCTCGGCCCAACTTTGCAACCTGTCTAAGTCTTCCTGCAAACTACGACACCCTTCCTCACTGTCTACCACACCACCGACTTTGGTGTCATCAGCAAATTTGCTAATCCACCCAACTATACCCTCATCCAGATCATTAATAAATATTACAAACAGCAGTGGCCCCAAAACAGATCCCTGAGGTACACCACTTGTAACCGCACTCCATGATGAATATTTACTATCAACCACCACCCTCTGTTTCCTATCCGCTAGCCAATTCCTGATCCAATTTCCTAGATCACCCCCAATCCCATACATCTGCATTTTCTGCAGAAGCCTACCATGGTGAACCTTATCAAACGCCTTACTAAAATCCATATATACCACGTCCACTGCCTTGCCCCCATCCACCTCCTTGGTCACTTTCTCAAAAAACTCAATAAGGTTAGTAAGGCACGACCTACCTGCCACAAAACCATGCTGACTATCACCTATCAATTCATTACTCTCCAAATAACTATAAATCCTATCCCTTATAATTTTTTCCAACATCTTGCCGACAACAGAAGTGAGACTCACCGGTCTATAATTCCCGGGGAAGTCTCTGTTCCCCTTCTTAAACAATGGGACAACATTCGCTAACCTCCAATCTTCTGGTACTATACCAGAGGCCAACGACGACCTGAAGATCAGAGCCAGAGGCTCTGCAATCACTTCTCTTGCCTCCCAGAGAATCCTTGGATAAATCCCATCCGGACCAGGGGATTTATCTATTTTCAGACCCTCCAGAATATCCTGCACATCCTCCTTATCAACTGTAATACTGTCTATTCTACTCCCCTGCAACCCAGTGTCCTCCTCAGCTATATTCATGTCCCCTTGCGTGAACACCGAAGAGAAATATTGGTTCAATGCTTCACCAATCTCCTCCGGTTCCACACATAACTTCCCTCTGCCATCTATAACTGGCCCTAAACTTGCCCTAACCAACCTTCTGTTCTTGACATACCTATAGAACGCCTTAGGATTCTCTTTAACCCTATCCGCCAAAGTCTTCTCATGTCCCCTTTTAGCCCTTCTAAGCTCGCTCTTCAACTCCCTCTTAGCCAATCTAAAGCTTTCTAGTGCACTACCCGAGTGCTCACGTCTCATCCGAACATAAGCCTCCTTTTTCTTTTTAACCAACAAAGAAACTTTTTTGGTGCACCACGGTTCCCTAGCCCTACCAATTCCTCCTTGCCTGACAGGGACATACCTATCACAGACTCGCAGTAGCTGCTCCTTGAAAAAACTCCACATGTCGGACGTTCCCAGTCCCTGTAATCTCCTAGTCCAACCTATGTTTCCTAATTCTCTCCTAATAGCCTCATAATTACCCTTCCCCCAGCTAAAACCACTGGCCCGAGGTTCATGCCGATCCCTTTCCATCACTAAGGTGAACGTAACCGAATTGTGGTCACTATCACCAAAATGCACACCAACTTCCAAGTCTAGCACCTGGTCTGGCTCATTTCCCAGCACCAGATCCAATATAGCCTCACCTCTAGTTGGCCTGTCTACATACTGAGTCAAAAAACCTTCCTGCACGCTTTGAACAAAAACTGACCCCTCTAACGAGCTAGAGCTATAACAATTCCAGTCAATATTAGTCAAGTTAAAATCCCCCATAACAATTGCCCTATTACTTTCACTCCTAAGCAGGATTGACTCCGCAATCCTTTCCTCAACCTCTCTAGAACTTTTAGGAGGTCTATAAAAGACTCCCAACAGGGTGACCTCTCCTCTCCTATTTCTAATCTCCGCCCATACTACCTCAACAGATAAGTCCTCATCAAACCTCCTCTCTGACACTGTGATACAATCTCTGACCAATAATGCTACCCCTCCCCCTCTTCTACCTCCTTCCCTACTTCGACTAAAACATTTGAACCCCGGGACCTGCAGCATCCATTCCTGCCCCTGCTCTATCCATGTCTCTGAAATAGCCACAACATCGAAGTCCCAGGTACTGATCCACGCTGCAAGTTCACCCACTTTATTGCGAATACTCCTGGCATTGAAGTGTACACATTTCAAACCCTGCTCCACCCCACCTCTGCAATGCCGTGCATTGCAGTCCCCATCCATGCATCCCTCACTTTCAGCCCCACTACTCAGGATCCCTCCCCCCCCCCGAATCAGTTTAAACCTCCCTGCATGGCCTTAGCAAATTTACCCCCCAGGATATTGGTCCCCTTCTGATTAAGGTGTAGACCATCCTTCTCATAGAGGTCACACCTTCCCCAGTACGAGCCCCAATTGCTTAAGTACCTGAACCCCTCCCTCCTGCACCATCCCCTCAGCCATGAATTCAAACCTTCCCTCTCCCTATTCCTCTCTAAACTATCCCGTGGTACAGGCAAGAGTCCAGAGATAACCACTCTGTCAGTCTTGGCCTTTAGTTTCCACCCCAACTCCATAAATCCCTGCCTAATATCCCCTTCCCCTATCCTCCCTATGTCGTGTGTCCCCACATGTACAATAACTTGTGGTTTATCTCCCTCCCCCCTAAGAGTCCTGAATACCCTGTCAGACACATCCCGGACCCCAGCCCCTGGTAGGCAACACACCAACCCTGAGTCCCTACCTTTAGTTCCGACCCTCCTATCTGTCCCCTTAATTGTGGAGTCCCCAATCACAAGGCCCAGTCTTTTACAGCCCCTAACCACCTGAGCTTTCTCACTCGGCTCACCCCCAGAGATCTGCTCTCTATGCTCAGTTGATTCCTCCTCAACTGTAGCCTCCAGCACCGAAAACCTATTATGGAGGGGAACCGCCCCAGGGGATTGTCTTCCCGATTGCTTCTTACCCCTCCTCCTGGCATTGACCCAAGCCTCATTTCTAGGAGTTACTATTTCTCTATAACTCCTATCAACTTCCACCTCCGCCTCCCGAATTATGCGGAGTTCCTCTACCTCCCCCTCCAGCTCCTTTACACGCTCCTCCAGAAGCTGCAATCTAATGCACTTCTTACAACTAAAATCTCCTGAAACACTACTGGATTTCCTCACCACATACATCCCACAGGAGATGCAGCATACTGCCTGAACTGCCATCCCTGAAGCCATTACCAGCAAGAAAAAAAGAAAACAAAAAACTTCCCCACACTTATAATTAGGTTAGAGGAGGATGGAAGGGTGGGATCCTCTACCAGTGTAGAGGATCGGGTATCTCCTCTGCACCAATTTATAGGGCTAGGGGCCCGAGAATCTGTAGATTCTGAAAATCATTACGCTTTAATTACAGTAACTATTCACACATTTGGATTTCTACACGAGGTTGGAGCCTCTCCTCCTTCCAGATCGCTTACTTCTCAGTCATATGATCTTTCTTTTGATATGATTTGATTTATTCTTGTCACATGTATTGTTATACAGTGAAAAGTATTGTTTCTTGCGCACTATACAGACAAAACACACCGTTCATAGAGAAGGAAAGGAGAGCGTGCAGAATGTAGTGTTACAGTCATAGCTAGGGTGTGGAGAAAGATCACCTTAATACGAGGAAGGTCCATTCAAAAGTCTGAAGAAGCTGTTCTTGAGTCGGTTGGATCTGACATCATTATCACATCAGCATCATGGATGTTTTGGATGTTGATCCTTCACGCTACACCTTCTCCCTGAGATGTAGGCATTGACCTCTGGAGTGCTGAGGCATTGAACCCCTCAGTGGATGGGTTATCTTTCTCACTTAGATCCTTAGTTTTTAATTGAATCTCTCGCAGGAGCTCTAGGACTAGGTCGAGACCTTAACCCTTCCATTTAAGCAAGGAGGAAGCGAGCAGTTCAGGGACCGTAGTCTTGTTGGTTTAATATCAGTAGTCGGCAAAATGCTCAAATCAATTAGAGACGTGGTAACAGGGGGCTTAGAAAATCATATGATGAAGCAGAGTCAACACAGCTTTATGGAAAGGAATTGTGGTTGACAGGGCTATTCAGAGTTTTTGAGGATGTAACTAATAAGATGGTAACTGATAAGTGGGACCCGATTGATGTGATGTATTGAATTATCAAAAAGTACACAAGAACTTGCTACTCACAATTAGGACTCATGTGACTGGAGATAATCTATTATCATAGATTGAGGATTGATATCTGTTCTTTTTTTGTTTAATAAATACTTTATTTTATTGAAAGTTCACCAGCAGCCCTGTGGCTCTGGTTCATCCACGTTGCTAAACAAAATGTAAGGGGCGATCTTACCAAAAAGATTTAAAGTGCCAAACAAGTGTGAAAACGGGAGAGAATCGTGCTGATTCTTTGGGCGAGTTAAAAATCCAATCTTACCACACTCTGAGGAAAAGATGAAGCAAGATCTGTTTCCCACCAGCAGGGGAGAGGGCAGGGTCTAAGCTCACAGAAACCCAGCTGATTACAGCAGAGAGCGCCATTGCACATGTGCAGATCTCTCTGTACTGTGCAGCAGCACAAAACAGAGAGATCTGTCACTGTCTCCCCTCAGCAATCATTGGCCTCCACAGTGGATCACTCCCCCCATGCACGGCGCACGGTTCGGCAGATCGCCGGTTGCAGAGTGTGCAGCGTTTCCCCCCCCCCGATGCCAGTTGCAGAGTGCACTGCATTCCCTCCCACCCGACCCCGCTTGCAGAGTGCGCAGCATCCCTGCACCCACTTTTCCTTAGGCCCCACCCCCTCAGGCCCCACTCCCCCATTGGCACTCCCCTGGTGCCTGGTGGGCACTGCAGGTACCAGGCTGGCACTGCCCAAAGAGCACGCCCTGCCCCTGACCTCCTGGGGGAGCCTTCATGACAGGTCCCCATTGATGGGGACCATACGTAATCCTCGGAAGTGAATCTGGACAATTATATCCCAGGTCCACTTGTAATATTTAAGTTCCATTTTACATTGAATTTAAATATTATAATCAGCCTCACCTCCTTTTCAGGCATGAGGCTGATCTCGCAGGTATCCGGTACTGGTCAGGTCACAAAAGGTGAGAAATGGGGCGCAGACCCAATTTCTCGGCTCTCCGGTGATCTTACCAGCTCGTCCCATCCATCGACCGAAGGGGTGAGAAGATAGGATTGCCCCCGAGGATCTGTCAACCAAGCTCTGGTACCGCTCCGGGACCTGACTGGATCCAGCCTTAACATCCACTAGGATCATAACACTTAAGAGAAATATATCGAACCACCTGAGGGTGTAGAGAGAAATCAGTAGGGAGATTTGTGAAGCTTTACCTGAGAGCCATTAGACACTGGGAGATACCAATAGACTAATTTGGGAGACCAATGGTCCAATGGAGCAACAGGCTAATTTTGTCTACATATTTAAAAATAAACATAGACAAATACAGCCCAATCTACCTGCTGGACTCTACAAGGATTTGTGTGTTTCACCAACACCAGGAAAATGATTATTCAGCTTTATAAGTTTCCTTTTGTTTCACTGACTTTATTGTTTAATTCTTTCATTAGTTCTGCTCCTTTAAAGAAACAGGGGCAGATTTAAATGGGGTTTTGTTGATGATACTAGGACAATCAATGTATCCTTGCGAATTGTGAGTTTCATTTTGATCCTACGGTCCTTCAATGGGTAAAGTGGGAAATTACTAACCAGTCAATAAGATTTTTAGACAGTAGACATTAAGGTACTGACAGGGCTAGCAGCAAAGAGTTAAATGATTCATAAAGCAAGACTATAAGCCAACAAGAGAATAGTTTACACACATATGAAATGCAGTAAAGAGATTTAAACAAGTGACTATTATTTAAAACATATATACAGATATTTTGAATGCATTTTAAGTATTATATGAATTATAAACAAAGTTAGTCAAGGCAAGTTACTGCAAGGCATGATGATTTAGGTGAAGGGCTTATTAGCGTCTTTGAAAAACCTTAGAGTAAGCAGACTGATATCAGATAGGGTCTTAAACAAGGACAGAAAGTGAAACATTTATGAATTGGCTTTTCATTGTTCAGATCAGCTGGTAATGCACCCAGACGCGGGAATGTAGGATTGGAAAATCGCTGTTGTAACCCCACTGTTCAAGAAGGGAACAAGAAAAAAGATGGAAAATTATAGGCCAATTAGCCTAACCTCAGTTGTTGGCAAAATTCTAGAATCCATCGTTAAGGATGAGATTTCTAAATTCTTGGAAGTGCAGGGTCGGATTAAGACAAGTCAGCATGGATTTAGTAAGGGGAGGTCGTGCCTGACAAACCTGTTAGAGTTCTTTGAAGAGATAACAAATAGGTTAGACCAAGGAGAGCCAATGGATGTTATCTATCTTGACTTCCAAAAGGCCTTTGACAAGGTGCCTCACGGGAGACTGCTGAGTAAAATAAGGGCCCATGGTATTCGAGGCAAGGTACTAACATGGATTGACGATTGGCTGTCAGACAGAAGGCAGAGAGTTGGGATAAAAGGTTCTTTCTCAGAATGGCAACCGGTGACAAGTGGTGTCCCGCAGGGTTCAGTGTTGGGGCCACAGCTGTTCTCTTTATATATTAACGATCTAGATGACGGGACTGGGAGCATTCTGGCCAAGTTTGCCGATGATACAAAGATAGGTGGAGGGGCAGGTAGTATTGAGGAGGTGGGGAGGCTGCAGAAAGATTTAGACAGTTTAGGAGAGTGGTCCAAGAAGTGGCTGATGAAATTCAACGTGGGCAAGTGCGAGGTCGTACACTTTGGAAAAAAGAATAGAGGCATGGACTATTTTCTAAACGGTGACAAAATTCATAATGCTAAAGTGCAAAGGGACTTGGGAGTCCTAGTCCAGGATTCTCTAAAGGTAAACTTGCAGGTTGAGTCCGTAATTAAGAAAGCAAATGTAATGTTGTCATTTATCTCAAGAGGCTTGGAATACAAAAGCAGGGATGTACTTCTGAGGCTTTATAAAGCACTGGTTAGGCCCCATTTGGAGTACTGTGAGCAATTTTGGGCCCCACACCTCAGGAAGGACATACTGGCACTGGAGCGGGTCCAGCGGACATTCACACGGATGATCCCAGGAATGGTAGGCCTGACATACGATGAACGTCTGAGGATCGTGGGATTATATTCATTGGAGTTTAGGAGGTTGAGGGGAGATCTGATAGAAACTTACAAGATAATGAACGGCTTAGATAGGATGGACGTAGGGAAGTTGTTTCCATTAACAGGGGAGACTAGGACGCGGGGGCACAGCCTTAGAATAAAAGGGAGTCACTTTAGAACAGAGATGAGGAGAAATTTCTTCAGCCAGAGAGTGGTGGGTCTGTGGAATTCATTGCCACAGAGGGCTGTGGAGGCCGAGACGTTGAGCGTCTTCAAGACAGAAATGGATAAATTCTTGATTTCTCGAGGAATTAAGGGCTATGGGGAGAGAGCGGGTAAATGGAGTTGAAATCAACCATGATTGAATGGTGGAGTGGACTCGATGGGCCGAATGGCCTTACTTCCGCTCCTATGTCTTATGGTCTCTTATGGTCTAATGCATGGCTGTCTAATTTAACAGTGACCTAAAAATGAACCCATGAGAACATTCACTCTGACCTTTCCAGAAGGCATTCAAGGTAACTTAGCAATGGAAAGTTAGTCCTAGCCAGAATAGGTGGTAGCGTCTGGATTTAATGGACAAATAGAATACCATAATGCATGGTGGACAGCATGGTGGCACATTGGTTAACACTGCTGCCTCACAGTGCCAGGGACCTGGGTTTGATTCCTGGCTTGGGTCACTGTCTGTGTGGAGTTTACACATTCTCCCCGTGTCTGCGTGGGTTTCCTCCAGGTGCTCCGGCTTCCTCCCACAATCCAAAGATTGAACATAGAACATAGAAAAAATACAGCACAAACAGGCCCTTCGCCCCACAAGTTGCGCCGGTCATGCCTCTACCTACCTAGGCTTATATATAGGCTTACCTATAACCCTCAATCCTATTAAGTCCCATGTACTCATCCAGAAGTCTCTGAAAAGACCCTATCGAGTTTGCCTCCACCGTCACTGATGGCAGCAGATTCCACTCACCCACCACCCTCTGAGTGAAAAACTTACCCCTGACATCTCCTCTGTACCTACTCCCCAGTACCTTAAACCTGTGTCCTCTCGTAGCAGCCATTTCAGCCCTGGGAAAAAGCCTCCGAGAATCCACCCGATCTATACCTCTCAACATCTTGTACACCTCTATCAGGTCACCTCTCATCCTTTGTCTCTCCAAGGAGAAAAGACCGAGCTCCCTCAACCTATCCTCATAAGGCATGCCAACCAATCCAGGCAACATCCTTGTAAATCTTTTCTGCACCCTTTCAATCATTTCCACATCCCTCCTGTAATGAGGCGACCAGAACAGTACTCCAAGTGGGGTCTGACGAGGGTCTTATAAAGCTGCATCATTATCTCCTGACTCCTAAACTCAATCCCTCGATTGATGAAGGCCAGCACACCATACGTCTTCTTAACCACCTCCTCTACCTGCGAGGCCGATTTAAGAGTCCTATGGACCCAGACCCCAAGGTCCTTCTGATTCTCTACACTGCTAAGAGTCTTACCCTTGATATTATACTCCTTCATCCCATTTGACCTGCCAAAATGGACCACTGCACATTTATCCGGGGGTTGAAGTCCATCTGCCACTTCTCCACCCAGTCTTGCATCCTATCTATGTCACGCTGCAGCTTCTGACATCCCTCCAACCTATCCACAACACCACCAACCTTCGTGGCATCGGCTAACTTACCAACCCATCCCTCCACTTCCTCATCCAGGTCATTTATGAAAATGACAAACAGCAAGGGTCCCAGAACAGATCCCTGGGGCACTCCACTGGTGACCGACCTCCATTCAGAAAAAGACCCATCTACAACCACTCTCTGCCTTCTGCAGGCAAGCCAGTTCTGGATGTGCGGGTTAGGTTGATTGGCCATGCTAAATTGCCTCTTAGTGTCCTGGGATGTGTAGGTTAGAGGGATTCGCGGGGTAAATACATGGGGTTACGGGGATAGGACATGGGTGGGATTGTTGTCGGTGAAGACTTGATGGACCAAATGGCCTCTTTCTGCACTGTAGGAATTCTATGATTCTATGGATGGTAAATGCCGATTGACTGGAGTACATGACAATTATTATTATTGATTTGTATATGATGAAGATGATTTGATTTTAAACTAATCTAAGGCAGGAATAATTGATAAGAAAAACTATAATTGATCTGTTTTTGATTGTATATATCAGATTCATCAGAGAGCCTCTGTTGCTCTATTTCAGAGCTACTTAACCCTTTTGGTGATCTCCAAGCATCAGCTTGTTGTGTTTTTGGTTTGAATAAATGTTACGTCTTTATACAGAGGTATCTGCCTTGTGAGCTTTGTATTGTCTATAGTTATGACAGTACTGACCATCTCGATTTACCCCACAACAATAGGTTACTGTTTAAACAGGGAATTCCAATAAGCAATGTTGAGATTGTAATTTCGTCAAAGAACTGACTTATTGGTGACTAAACCAAAATTCTTTAAAGACAGTTTGTAAATGGTTTGTTGTTTCTCAATTTTAAAATGGATTAATTAATTAATTGCACACAAAAGGCTGAATGATTCTTAAAGAACAAAGTCAATCTGAATCGCAGAAATCCTGGTTTGATGAAAGCCTTCATTTGCCTTTATTGTTACTCCCGCATTCTCCGTTCTGTTGGATCCGGATATTCATCCCGGTTTGCCTGGAATAGCAGCAGAGCATCAGCAAAATCACAGTCTAGAATGAAGGGAGTTATTGCCAGTGTACAATGTTGTTGAATCTACCTGTAGTACAGCCTTGCTGCTAGGTTGCAGGGCACTCCTGCAGCTCTCACTTATTTTACTGTGCTCTAATGGCCACCAAACGCAGTGGGGGTTATTTTAACCTTTATTACTGGGACAGATAAAGGGTTGTATGTACAGGATGCTACTTTACATCCTGCCCAATTTCCTTCATTTTTCATGCCATCCTATGTTGGTGGTGCGAGGTGAGGTACATTGTGAGGAGGCTCGTGTCAAGCAGAAACATCAGCATTGACCTGTAGACATGAAGGGCCTTTTCTGTGCTGTAGGTAATGTGTAAAACTGTGTATACAGCCAGGTGTAAAGAATCACTGAAGGAAGGGATCCATCACCACAACCTTCTCCGGGCAAGATGGAACGGACAATAAATGTAGCCCCGCCCACATCCCAAGAACAGTTTTTTAATGAGGTGTTTGGGGGAACTTGTATATTATTTGGTTGTTGAGTTTGCTGACATAACAGCAAGGACAACACATCTAAAATAACCCATTGGTTATGAAAAACCTTCATTAGCTGGGCCTGGGTAGCTGTCAGTAAAGCATCAGATTTTTAACCTGAGGGTCCAGGGTTCAATTCCCGTCTGGGTGATGCTTCTGGCTCCCCAGGGAACTGCAGGGAAATGTAATGAATGCACAGAAATATAAGTAGGAGTAGGCCATTCGTCCCTTTTAACCTCCTCACCCATTCATTATGATCATGGCGAATCATCCAATTCAATAGCATATTCCAGCATTCCCTGCCCGCACACCCCCCCCCCCCCCCCGCCCATATCCCTTGATCACCTTTGTCCAAGAGATATATCTAACTCCTTCCTGAAAGCATACAGGTTTTGGCTTCAACTGCTCTGGGGAGGCATGGTGACACAGTGGTTAGCACTGCTGCCTCACAGTGCCAGGGACACAGGCTCGATTCTGGCCTTGGGTGACTGTGTGGAGTTTGCACATTCTCCCCGTGTCTGTGTGTGTTTTCCTCCGGGTATTCCAGTTTCCTCGCACACTCCAAAGATGTGCAGGTAGGTGGATTGGCCATGCAAAATTGTTCCTCGGTGGTAGGGGGATTAGCAGGGTGAATACGGGGGGTTGAGTTTGGGCGATAGAGCCTGGGTAGGATTGTGGTTGGTGCGGACACAATGGGCCAAATAGAACATAGAACATAGAACAGTACAGCACAGAACAGGCCCTTCGGCCCACGATGTTGTGCCGAGCTTTATCTGAAACCAAGATCAAGCTATCCCACTCCCTATCATCCTGGTGTGCTCCATGTGCCTATCCAATAACCGCTTAAATGTTCCTAAAGTGTCTGACTCCACTATCACTGCAGGCAGTCCATTCCACACCCCAACCACTCTCTGCGTAAAGAACCTACCTCTGATATCCTTCCTGTATCTCCCACCACGAACCCTATAGTTATGCCCCCTTGTAATAGCTCCACCCACCCGAGGAAATAGTCTTTGAACGTTCACTCTATCTATCCCCTTCATCATTTTATAAACCTCTATTAAGTATCCCCTCAGCCTCCTCCGCTCCAGAGAGAACAGCCCTATCTCCCTCAACCTTTCCTCATAAGACTTACCCTCCAAACCAGGCAGCATCCTGGTAAATCTCCTCTGCACTCTTTCCAGCGCTTCCACATCCTTCTTATAGTGAGGTGACCAGAACTGCACACAATATTCCAAATGTGGTCTCACCAAGGTCCTGTACAGTTGCAGCATAACCCCACGGCTCTTAAGCTCCAACCCCCTGTTAATAAAAGCTAACACACTATAGGCCTTCTTCACAGCTCTATCCACTTGAGTGGCAACCTTTTGAGATCTGTGGATATGGACCCCAAGATCTCTCTGTTCCTCCACAGTCTTCAGAACCCTACCTTTGACCCTGTAATCCACATTTAAATTAGTCCTACCAAAATGAATCACCTCACATTTATCAGGGTTAAACTCCATTTGCCATTTTTCAGCCCAGCTTTGCATCCTATCTATGTCTCTTTGCAGCCTACAACAGCCCTCCACCTCATCCACTACTCCACCAATCTTGGTGTCATCAGCAAATTTACTGATCCACCCTTCAGCCCCCTCCTCTAAGTCATTAATAAAAATGGCCTCCTTTTACACTATAGGGATTTTATGATTATGTTAAAGTTAGAAGTGCTATGCAAATAAAAATTCCTAATTTTCCTCAACAAAGGACTACTTTACATTAAAGTAGCTTCTTTTCCCCACTAGCTGCTGACCACTCAGCTCCCATTCTGCCCCCCATGCTAGATGTAAATAATTCCCTCTCCTCGATACTGTCAACATAAATAAAAATATTCTTGGCTCCTCTGCCCCTGTAAAATAGAATCCCCAATGGCTTTTCCTTTCCAATTCCCTTGTATATGTTGTCACCTCTTACATCTGTCCCAGCTTTCCCGTAGCTCCATATTTGGATATTTGAAATCAGGTTTCCACCTCTGGCACTGGTCGTTATCAAAATCACAGATGGCACGCTCTGTGACCGTAGTAACTATCCCTCCTCATCTTTTTCCAGCTGTCTGCAGCCTTTCATCTGGTTTACCGCACCACCTTCACCCACCCATCACCTCTCCTTTCTTGTCCAACTGGATGGGACAGCTCTCACCTGGTTCTACTCTTATCAAGTTGTAGCCACAGAATCTGCTGCAATCGTTTTCCCTCCCTCTTCCTCACTCTTCCCTTTGTAGATCCCTAAGGAGCTGAACTCTCTTCTATTTCTTACCTACACGCTGCTTCTTGGCAACATCATCTGAAACCAGGTCAAACTCAACACCCAGACTACACCCAGCGCTATCTCACCGCTACCTTTCTCAAACACTCAACCCCCAACGCGGCCTCTGATATGTTCAGTGCTCGGCTGACATCCAGTGTTTTATGAGCAGAAATCTTCTTCAATTAAATATCTGAGACTGAAATCACTGTCTTCAGCTTCTATCAACAATTCAACACCCTGGATATTCATTCCTCTCTCTGACCAGGCGGCACGGTGGCACAGTGGTTAGCACTGCTGCCACACAGCGCCAGGGACCAGGGTACAGTTCCAGCCTCGGGTGACTGTGAGGGGTTTGCATGTTCACCCTGTGTTTGTGTGGGTTTCCTCCGGGTGCTCCGGTTTTCTCCCACACTCCAGAGATGTGTAGGTTAGATGGATTAGCCGAGGTTAATGTGTGGGGATACAGGGATAGAGCAGGGAGGAGGGCCAGGCTAAGATATTCTGTGCATTGGCCCACTCAGCGCTATGCTGCCGGCCTCTCCAACGAGAATAGGCCTCACCCCGAGCTTTGTAGCGTAATTCTCGTGAGTGCACTCTGCACTGCACAGAACATGGGAGATTCATTTTGAGAATGCCGTGGGATTTACTCCAATTTTTACACGGATTCGACACTTCGAATTTTTTTGGGAGAATACCAGCCCTTATTTTTAAACTGTGTCCTTTCATAGAATCATAGAACCCTACAGTGCAGAAGGAGGCCATTCTGTCCATCGAGCCTGCACCGACAGCAATCCCACCCAGGCCCTATCCCCATAACCCCACATATTTATCCTACTAATCCCCTGACATCCCCCTAACACTAAGGGGCAATTTTAGCATGGCCAATCAACCTAACCCGCACATTTTGGAATGTGGGAGGAAATCGGAGCACCCAGAGGAAACCCACGCAGACATGGGGAGAATTGTGCAAACTCCACACAGACAGTGGCCCAAAGCCAGAATTGAACTCGGGTCCCTGGCACTGTGAGGCAGCAGTGCTCACCATTGTGTCACCATGCCTTGTTCTAGACTCTCCCACAAGGGGAAATGTCTTCTCAGCATTCACCCAGTTGAGTCCTCTCAGAATCCTATATGTTTCAATCAGATCAACTCTCTTTCTTCCAAACTCCAATGAATATAGGCCCAACCTGTGCAGCCCTTCCTCATAAGACAATCCTTCATCCAGAGGATCAGCCAATTGAATCTTCGTTGAACTGCTTCTAATGCAAATATATCCCTTCTTAAACAAGGAGACCAAAACTTTGCACGATAGTCCAGTTGCGGCCTCACGAGTGCCCTATACTTCCCTATTTTTATATTTCATTCCCCGTTGCAATGAGACTAATATTCAATTTTTCCTCTTAATTGCTTGCTGTACAGTTTTTGTAATGTATGTGCAGGGACACCCTTTGTATTGCAGCATAGTATGGTTTCTCTCTGTTTAAAAAATATTCTGCTTTATACCCTCCTCATAATTTACTTTCCTACCTGGGCGGCACAGTAGCACAGTGGTTAGCACTGCTGCTTCACAGCTCCAGGAACCTGAGTTCGATTCCCGGCTTGGGTTACTGTCTGTGAATAATTTGCACATTCTCCTCGTGTCTGCATGGGTTTCCTCTGGATACTCCGGTTTCCTCCCACAGTCCAAAGATGTGCGGGTTAGGTTGATTGGCCATACTAAGGGCGGCACGGTAGCACAGTGGTTAGCACTGCTGCTTCACAGCTCCAGGGACCTAGGTTCGATTCCCGGCTTGGGTCACTTCTGTGTGGAGTTTGCACATTCTCCTCCTGTCTGCGTGGGTTTCCTCCAGGTACTCCGGTTTCCTCCCACAGTCCAAAGATGTGCGGGTTAGGTTGATTGGCCATGCTAAAATTGCCCTTTAGTGTCCTTAGATGCGTAGGTTAGAGGGATTAGCAGGTAAATATGTAGGGATAAGGGGGTAGGGCCTGGGTGGGATTGTGGTCGGTGCAGACTCGATGGGCCAAATGGCCTCTTTCTGCACTGTAGGGTTTCTATGTTTCTATGTTTCTAAAATTGCCCCTTAGTGTCCTGAGATGCGTAGGTTAGAAGGATTAGCAGGTAAAATGTGTGGGGATATGGGGGTAGGGCTTGGGTGGGATTGTGGTTGGTGCAGATTCGATGGGCCAGATGGCCTCTTTCTGCACTGTAGGGTTTCTATGATTCTATGATACCTATCTCTGTATCATCAGCAAATTTGGCTATGATACAGTTGATCTCTTCATCCAAGTTATTAATATAGATTGTAAATAATTGACACCTCAGCATGGACTTTTGTGACATTCCACCATTAACCTCAAATGATCCCTGTATCTGTTTCTGGGATTCTTTCCTCCATCATTGGTGGCTGTGCATTCAACTGTCTAGATCCCAATCTTTGGAATTCCCTCCCTAAACTCTCGGCCTCTCTCCCATCTCTCTCCTCCTTTAAGATGTTCCTCAATATCTAGCTGTTTGAACAAGTTTTTAATCACCTGTCTTGCTATCTCCATGTGTTGTTTGGTGTTAAAATCAGGCCTATTAATGCTTCTCTGAAGCACTTTGGAACACGTTACTGTGTTTAACAAGCTACATAAATGCAAGTTGTTGGCACTTTCCTTTCAGCACTCGCTGTAAGGAAAGCCTTTGAACTACAAAGACAATCCGGTAGATGGGCATTTATCAAAACATGACTTGTTAAACTCTAAAGTTCCTGGAATAATTAGGAAAAAGGAGATTGCAGGGGCGATTCTCCCAGCCTGCTGCACTATCAACGGGGGCTGTTTTGTGAGCTTCCCACTGGGCGTCATGGCTTCCGTGAGTCTCCAAGACCAAGATTTCCAGCGTAATCAGCTCTGCACTGGAACTCAACACGGAGCTGATTACAATATGGAAATCCCCATTTGCATTCAATTAGTAGGCCTGGCACTGAGTTCTCTGGGCCCACTAGCATCTCTCCTCCCGCCAGGAGTGGTTCACTCCAGCAGGGTTCATTCCTGCTCCCCACTAATGTGGAACAGGCAGCCCGATCCCACTGGAGGGAAGAGAGGTAATTGAGGTCTCCCCGAGGGGGTCATGGGTAAGGGGGTTGCCCCTTGGGGAGTGCCAGCTTGGCTCCCTGACACTGTCCAAGTGTAAACCAACACTGCCCAGGAGGGCATCTTGGCACTGCCCACCGTGCACGGGGCAGTGCCAAGGGGATGGGGCCGATTTGGGTGGGGCCTATTGGGGCGATCGGTGGGAGGCCCCCTCTGCTACTCTGCAAGAGGATCAGTGGCAGAGGGAGGGAGGACGTGATCGGGGCGGGGGGAGGGCGGGACTGTCCGCAGGGGAGCTCAGGATTGTCGGGGGGGATTGGGGCTGGCTGAGGGTGGGGGGGACATACGGGCTGGCCCAGGAAGGTCTGGGAGGCCAGTGATTGTGGGGTGGGGGGTTCAGAATGCCAGAAATAGGGAGTCGCAGGGCTGGCCAGCAATTGGGAGGCCAGCTATTCGGGGCCACTGCAGATGCGCCGATCTCCAAGCTGACAGATCGGCGCATGCACAATGGCCCACTTACTGCTATGCTGCCGGCCTCTCAGTGGGAATAGGCCCCGCCCCCTGATTTCCAGAGTGAATTCTGCTCGGACACTCTGTGATGCTCAGAGTGTGGAAGATTCATTCTGGAAATCACACTAAAAAAGCAGCGGGATTTACTCCCATTTTCCCACATGTTGGTGACGTAGAATTGTTTTGGGAGAATCCCAGCCTACCTTTAATGATCCTGCTGTAGGTTCCGATGTTAGCTTCCACCATCACAACAATGAAGTGTCAGAGTAGATTATATAATTGAGTAGGTCTTTGAACCCACTACTTTCCGATTTAGAGGCAAGATTTCTGCCTACTGAACTATGCTGTCATTTTAAAAAATGATCTTTGGTTTTATTTAGGACTGACCTCTTGTACAAGACACAACCAACCTACACAGCTGCTGAATCCAAAGTCATTGTTTAAAGTTTTAAAGTTTATTTATTAGTGTCATAGGTAGGCTTATATTAACAGTGCAATGAAGTTACTGTGAAAATCCCCAAGCCGCCACACTCTGGCGCCTGTTCGGGTACACTGAGGGGGAATTTAGCATGGCCAATGCACCTCACCAGCATGTCTTTGGGACTGTGGGAGGAAACCGGAGCACCCGGAGGAAACCCACACATTGAAAGGCATTGATTGTAATTGCTTGGAATAATCAGGTTACCCAATGAAATAAATATCACCAGAGGTAATTCATTTCATAGTTTATGCCCAGATTTGTTTGTACCGTTAAGAATGATCCCATTTTGTAAAACCCCAGTCATTCGAGGGCAGCAAGTGTCTATTTTGTTCGAGTAGGGCAGTAAGAATGTGGCCGTACCATCGTTTTGCACACAGTGTGCATTCATTGCTATACGTAATGCCGTCAGTTCCACAGACTGGAAGGTAGTTTTGGGTGCACCTTCCTCCAATGTGGCTGGTTGTACAATGCGGCTGTAACATCAAACAGAGTTATTGGTGACTATTGAATACTTTCACATCAACATTGTTCTGAAAAGGACGGGAAGCACAGGTGTTCTAGAATTGATAGTGAAATGTGAATAACAAGCAGTCCAGAATGGAGAGTGAAACAGAGGTATTGGCTTAAGATGCATGCACCACCAGAGGGAGTAACAGAAGATTAAAGGCATCCATCGCTTTAACAGCACATGCAGTTCTGTTTCTGAATGTTTCTTACTGTTCATAGAATCATAGAATCCCTACAGTGCAGGAAGAAGCCATTCGGCCCATCGAGTCTGCACCGACCACAACCCCACCCAGGCCCTACCCCCATATCCCTTTTTACCCGCTAATCCCTCTAACCTATACATCTCAGGACACTAAGGGGCAATTTTTGCATGGCCAGTCAACCTAACCCGCACATCTTTGGACTGTGGGAGGAAACCGGAGCACCCGGAGGAAACCCACGCAGACACGAGGAGAATGTGCAAACTCCACACAGACAGTGACCCGAGCCGGGAATCGAACCCAGGTCCCTGGAGCTGTGAAGCAGCAGTGCTAACCACTGTGCTACTGTGCCGCCCGTTCTTTAATGTTTCCTTTCCAAAACCTTTACCATGGCAATGAGGCTGGTAAAATTATAAAACAATACTTTCAGCTCCTTCTGGAAGGTCAACTTTGTGGAGACTGCATTTTATATTAGGGATTTGGTGAACATGTCGAGCCCAATGATGGCAATCTAGGTTAGTGAGTGGGCCACAAGATTGAAGTCAGGCTTGTTCACTAACCATGAATATGGTTAAATGCATTTAATACACACTGAATATTTCATATTGAATTATAGAAAATGCGTGATCATTAATTAAAAGAACTATGATCAACTTCAAATGGTAAAACAAAATAAATATTTGCACTTTGGACACAGAGGGAGCACACGGCTCTCACAGTCAATGTGTGCAACCAGCATGCACCTCACCTCACTTACCCTTGCCTTACGTGCGGATCCCTTCAGTCAGACAAGTAGGAAAAAAAAACTACACGGACGGAAATCAGCAGAATTTGGCGACACTGAGCGTGGGCAACAATCAACAAAATGTCTCCAGGGCCGCCCTCTGAACCCAGATGGGCTTCATGAGGCCCCGGGGCTGGAGGCTGCCCACTTCTACTATAGTCTGTTGTTAGACTCACACAGCTCCAGCTCAGGGTTAGCAACGCAGAGGCCTGCACAGAGTACACACACACTGATCTCACAAAAATTACCATTCAAACTCCAAAAAAATATATTTTGGATCCTAACAGAAAAGTTTCCTTGGACAGGAGTGCAATCCTGGATCCTTGATTAAACACCATCACTGCACCGCTGATCGAGGTGGTGTTTTAGATGCCGAATCTATCACTTTTTGATGAGCACTCTGAACCATCACCTGTTTTCCCACAGTGGCAGAAGTGACCATGACATTTTGAAGGTGCAATGGCAGGTTTTGCAAGCATAGATGTCAAGAGGAAGACTTTACTTCTCCATTATGGAGGTGAGAAATTGGAAGATATTTTTGACTCACTTTCATTCAGGCAAAATGACTCTGGTTCGGTTAAAAATGCACTTTCATACCCAAGATAAACAATTGTCTATCAACCTACGAAACAAAGGTTTAAAGTTTATTTATTAGAGTCACAAGTAGACTTAATGCAATGAAGTTACTGTGAAAATCCCCTAGTCGCCATACTCTGGTGCCTGTTCGGGTACACTGAGGGAGAATTCAGCATGGCCAATGCACCTAACCAGCACATCTTTTGGACTGTGGGAGGAAACTGGAGCACCCGGAGGAAACCCACCCAGACACAGGGAAAACATGCAGACTCCACACAGACTGTGACCCAAGCCGAGAATTGAACCCAGATCCTTGGAGCTGTGAGGCAGCAGTGCTAACCACTGTGCCACCGCGCCACCAATGAGACAAAAGCTACAGAAGTTGATGCTGCCAACAGTAAATTGCCACACTCCAACTTCAACTCCTGTGAACACTGTTGGTCCCTCATGTGTCAGGAGACCACCTGAAAAGCAGCAACAGCAGTCTCACAAATACAATTATGGATTGTCCAAATTGGCAGTGCTTACCACACCACAACAGAAAGTCCAGTTGCTGGCAAAGAGTGTAAAGCTTGTGGAAAACTCAACTTTGCTCCTGCTTACCACTCATCAGCAACCTCGCCTAGTGAGACCAATGGCAACATAAGGGTTCCACATACATGCACCACAGTGAAAGGGTGAGAATACGCAGTAATGTCGAGGTGAACGGCCCACAATATACTTTTTGTGCCCTCTTTTGGACACAGTAACCAGCCACATGTGACTGTGAGCCACACTGGCTGCTTGGAAGTTGATAGAATCACAGAAAGAGGTCACTTGACCAGCTGGAAATGAGGCACTCAGCCTAATCCCACTCTCCAGCACCTGGTCTGGAACTCTGCAGGGAGTGGCATAGCAGGTACATCCCCAGACACCTTTCCATTCAGCTGAGGGTTTCTGCCTCTGCTGCCCTTTCAGGCAATAAGTTCCAGATCTCTACCATCCTCTGGGTGAATCCTCTAATCTTTCTACCAATCTAAAGCAGAATCATACCTACTCTCTCTCCATAGATGCTGCCAGACCTGTTGAACTTTTACCATTTTTCACCATTTTCTGATTTTACTTTAAAGCTATGCTCCAAAGTCACTGATCTCTCCGCTAAAGTAAACAAGCCCTTCCTATCCACCCTATTCAGGCTCTTCACAATTTTGTACAAAAGTCCTTCACTTTTTCTACACCTCACAACTTTTTTCCATTGTGAATTTCTTTATCTTGTTTGACCTCCCCAAATACATAATCTCACACTTTTCCAGGTTGGATTCCATTTGTCATTTTCCTGCCCATCTGACCAGTACATTAATACCTTCCTGCAGGTTACTGCTATTTTGTGTTGTCTGCATACCCCCTACATTAATGTTGAAATCATTCATATATATCACAAAAAACAGGAGACCTAGTGCTGATGCTGCAGAACCCCACTCGAAACAGCTTTCCATCTCAAAAAACACCCGTCAAAAATTACCTTCTGTTTCCTGCAACTGAACCAATTTTGTATCCATATGTATCTACATATTTATTTGTATAGATGCTCTCGTAGAAACAGGTACATCAGTCAATGTCATGGGAGACATGTTGTTCAGGACTGTCTCACTTTCGGAAACCAGTCAATCTCATTTAGACGCCACAACAAATTCTGAATTCTATGTTATATCGAGAGAAAACGACAGGCTTCTCAATTTCCACATAGTGACAGATTGTTAAATGGTTGTATTCTCATGCAGTTCCTATGCAGACTAGCCACACTCTTGAGTTGTATGCTGACTGCTTCACTGCTATCAGCAAACTGAAAAGTGTTACATGCAAGCTGCATGTAGACCCTAATGTGCTCCCATGTGCTGGGGGGTAGGTGGTAGTCATGATGTGGAGATGCCGGCGTTGGACTGGGGTAAACACAGTAAGAAGTTTAACAACAGTTACATTGTACATTGCAAGTTACATTGCAAGAACAACAGGTACATTGGGGGAACTATGCAGACGCTGCGACAACGGATGAATGAACACCGCTCGACAATCACCAGGCAAGACTGTTCTCTTCCTGTTGGGGAGCACTTCAGCGGTCACGAGCATTCGGCCTCTGATATTCGGGTAAGCGTTTTCCAAGGCGGCCTTCGCGACACACGACAGCGCAGAGTCGCTGAGCAGAAACTGATAGCCAAGTTCTGCACACATGAGGACGGCCTCAACCGGGATATTGGGTTCATGTCACACTATTTGTAGCCCCCACAGTTGCCTGGACCTGCAGAGTTTCACTGGCTGTCTTGTCTGGAGACAATACACATCTTTTTAGCCTGTCTTGATGCTCTCTCCACTCACATTGTTTTGTTTTTTAAAGACTTGATTAGTTGTAAGTATTCGCATTCCAACCATTATTCATGTAAATTGAGTTTGTGTCTTTATAAACTCTGTTTGTGAACAGAATTCCCACTCACCTGAAGAAGGGGCTTGGAGCTCCGAAAGCTTGTGTGGCTTTTGCTACCAAATAAACCTGTTGGACTTTAACCTGGTGTTGTTAAACTTCTTACTGGGGGGTAGGTACAGGGGAGATGTTAGGGGTAAGTTTTTCACACAGAGGGTGGTGGGCAAGTGGAATCGGCTGCCGTCAGTGGTGGTGGAGGCGAACTCAATCGGGTCTTTTAAGAGACTCCTGGATGAGTACATGGAGCTTAATAGGATGGAGGGTTATAGGTAGGTCTAGAAGGTAGGGATGTGTTCGGCACAACTTGTGGGCCGAAGGGCCTGTTTGTGCTGTAGTTTTTCTATGTTCTATGTTCTATGTACACATCACCATAGTCAAATACTATTTCATGTCAGAAAAGATACAGAGAAGGACCTTAGTGCTCACTTGACCTTGACATAATTTGAGAAAGTTGTGGCTGAGCATACCCTGGCGTCTCACCCATACAAGTCATCAAGAAACCCTAGGGCAAGAACAAGATTCGAATCTGCGTTGAAATGCAATGACCAAACAAAATCGTACAACAAGAAAGACATGATGCTGTCAACTAATATCATACAGATAGTGAATGATGCTAAACACTTTGCTAAGCCTGATCTCAATGCAGGCTATCATCAAATCCAACTTGCAGAGAATCAAGCTTTATTACAGTGTTCTCCACTCACGGTGGACTTTTTCGACGCCAGAGGCTCAACTTTGGTGTCAACTCAGCTGAGGTACTTCAGTACATGGTTCAGTCTGTACGGCAAGAACGTGAAGGCATGCTGAATATTAGTGATGACATTCTCATCTATGGTTGCTATGAAAATGAATTTGCGACATGTCAACATGCATGTTTACAACATCTTAGAGAACGCAACCTCGTCTTGAACAAAGATACGTTCACATTCAATGAAAGCCAAATTTAATTCTTCAATCATGGGTTCAACAGTGAAAGAGTATCACCTGATCCACAGAAAGTTAAAGCTGCTGCAAACACTACAGATCTAACAACCGTATTGGAAGTCCACAGGATGCTCGGGTTCAACTCAGACTGTAGTTGCTTCATTCCTGACTTTGCTACATTGACTGTGCCCCACCGCTATCTCCACCATGCAATCTGACAAAGGAGGCCATCAAGTGAGAGTGGGCTAAATTGCCAAACTGGCTGTAAACCCAAGCAAACAACAGTTGTCAACAAGTTGCACAAATGGCTACCCGGACTCTGAGAAAACCAGCCAGTTAGCTGTGAATGCAAGTTCAGTTTAGCTGCAGTTCACATGCAGAAAGAGAAGGCAGGTGCTTCTCAAACACTGCTATAGCAAGTTGGTCGCTAACACCCATAGAGCAATGTTATTTGGAGGCAAAGAGAGAAACACACTCAATCACATGGGACAGCACCAGGGACCCGGGTTCGATTCCCAGCTTGGGTCACTGTCTGTGTGGAGTTTGCACATTCTCCCCATGTCTGCGTGGGTTTTCACCGGGTGCTCCAGTTTCCTCCCACAGTCCAAACACGTGCGGGTTAGGTGGATTGCCCATGCTAAATTGCCCCTTAGTGTCAGGAGGACTAACTAGGGTAAATGCATAGGGTTACGGGGATAGAGCCTGGGTGGGATTGTGGTTGGAGCAGACTCGATGGGCCGAATGGCCTCCTTCTATACTGTAGGATTCTATGATTCTATCTGACACTTATCTCCACTTGTGTGGAAGTGGTTTTGAAGTAATAAGTTATCATAGACCATTAGTAAGCTTGTTGGACAATCCACATACCACCTACTCAAATAAAGAGTTAATTATGCAAAGTCCAGAGTGTGAATTCCATGTCAAAAATCAGCTGCTATCTTTCATGACATCCTTCACTGACAGTCAGTCCCACTAGTGGTGAAGAAAAGGTTGCTGAACAGCATCTTAACTACATAAGCCTAAGTGCAATGCTGCAATTGCTAAAACTAGCTGACATTAAAGCAAAACAAAATTAGTGTTGCAGCAATGTTTGACAGTTATGCAATCATGAAACTGGAAAGATGTGATAGAGAGAGCGCTTACAAACAAAATCACATATACAATACAAAGCCATCACAATGTTCACAGTTACAGTCACATCTGAGCTTGTGTTTTGTGGCATTTTTACTGTTATTCTACAATCATTCTCTCAATGTATTGTTCATAAATTACATGAAAGTTACCAGGAGGCACGGTGGCACAGTGGTTAGCACTGCTGTCTCACAGCACCAGGGATCTGAGTTCGATTCCGGGCTTGGGTCACTGTCTGTGGGTTTCCTCCGGGTGCTCCGGTTTACTCCCACAGTTCAAAGATGTGCAGTTTAGGTAGACTGGCCATGCTAAATTGTCCCTTAGTGTCAGGGGGATTAGCAAGCTAAAATGCATGGGGTTATGGGGATAGGGCCTGGGTGGAATTGTGGTCGGTGCAGACTTGATGGGTTGAATGGCCTCCTTTGGCACTGTAGGGATTCTATGATTCCATGATAATCAAACAACGCTTTTGGGAAAAGTTATGAATCCCAGGAATTGAATGCATGGAAGAGCACAAAATCAGTGTTTACCAGGTCAAGCAACCATAATGTCAAACCTTCATGATCGTATCAACATATCTAAGCTACCTACAGGACCATGAATTGAAGTTAGTGGTGATTTCCCAGACTTTCACACTGATCAGCTGTTGTCACTGACCATTACAGTAGCTTTGAGTTGTAGAAAGAGTCGTGTCTATTTCAGTGAAAGCATTCATTCCAAAGTTGACCAGATTTTTGCTTTGTTTAGAGCCCTGCAAACAATGGAGAGTGACAGGGGCTCCCATTCCGCAGTGATGAGTTGAGCAAATTTGTGAAACAGCTGGATATCACTCAGTGAAAAATCACACCCCACTTGGCCAAGGGTGGATGGAAAAGCCGAGAGGTTGATGCATAGCCTGAATAAAGTAGTCAGCTGAGAGCTAGTCACGGAAGCAAGAGTTGTATTGCTCCCTTCACAGTTACAGAGCAATTCCCTTGATTTAATTTGATTTATTATTGTCACACGTATTAGCATACAGTGAAAAGTATTGCTTCTTGCACGCTATACAGACAAAACATACCGTTCATAGAGAAGGAAAGGAGAGAGTGCAGAATGCAGTGTTACAGTCAGAGCTAGGGTGTAGAGAAAGATCAACTTAATACGAGGTAGGTCCATTCAAAAGTCTGACGGCAGCAGGGAAGAAGCTGCTCTTGAGTTGGTTGGTATGTGACCTCAGACTTTTATACTTTTTTCCCGATGGAAGAAGGTGAAAGACAGGATATCCGGGGTGCGTGGGGTCCTTAATTATGCTGGTTGCTTTGCCGAGGCAGCAGGAAGTGCAGACAGAGTCAATGGATGAGAGGCTGGTTTGCGTGATGGATTGGGCTACATTCACAACCTTTTGTAGTTCCTTGCGGTCTTGGGCAGAGCAGGAGCCATACCAAGATGCAATACAACCAGAAAGAATGCTTTCTATGGTGCATCTGTAAAAGTGGGTGAGAGTCGCAGCTGACATGGTGTTGGTTAGCTTTCTTAACTATAGTGTAGGCATGGGAGACTAGGACAGGTTGTTGGTGATCTGGACACCTAAAAACTTGAAACTCTTGACTATTTCTACTTCATCCCCGTTGATGTAGACAGGGCCATGTTCTCCAATACGCTTCCTGAAGTCGATGACAATCTCCTTTGTTTTGTTGACATTGAGGGAGAGATTATTGTCGCCGCGCCAGTTCACCAGATTCTCTATCTCATTCCTGTACTCTGTCTCACCATTGTTTGAGATCTGACCCCCTACAGTGGTGTCATCAGCAAACTTGAAAATCGAATTGGAGGGGAATTTGGCCCCTCAGTCACAGGTGTACAAGGAGTGTAGCAGGGGGGCTGAGGACACAGCCTTGTGGGGCACCGGTGTTGAGGATGATCGTTCCTCACACAAAGCCTCCAGCTATACTCACCTTTGCACACACTGTACATATGTGCTTCCTGTGCTACCCTGCAAAGCAAATGATCAACACAAACATGATGGTGATTGAGGACAGAAGCAAATGCATGAAATTCAGAAAGGCAGGAGGGAAGGTGTTCTCGAGATTCGATGGCTGGGAGTGGTCTACATCACAGGAAATACATCATTCTTCAAAGCAGTCAGTGGGATTCAGCCACTGGAATCTCAGATGAAGAACATCAGTTAAGTGAGACTACACCTGATTTCAGATATCAGGACCATGCTCGTGAAAGGAAACTTCCTCCATACTCAAGCGATTATGTTACAAAGTTCAAGTTCAAGCTTCAAGTTTTTAGGTGTCGAGATCACCAACAACCTGTCCTGGTCCCTCCATACCGGCACGGTGGCACAGTGGTTAGCACCGCTGCCCCACAGTGCCAGGGACCTAAGTTCGATTCCCGGCTTGGGTCACTCTCTGTGTGGAGTTTGCACATTCTCCCTGTGTCTGCGTGGGTTTCCTCCGGGTGCTCCGGTTTCCTCCAACACCCCAAAGATATGCGGGTCAGGTGCATTGGCCATGATACATTGCCCCTTAGTGTCAGGGGGACTAGCTGGGGTAAATGCATGGGGTTATGGTGGTAGGGACTGTGTGGGTTTGTGGTCGGTACAGACTTGATTGGTGAATGCCCTCCTTCTGCACTGTGGGGATTCTATGAAAGTAAACTATTCTCAGATGTGGAAAAATCTTTCATTTCCTTGTACAGGACTGAATGAATTTTAAGTTAGTGTAGGTTTATATCTGTGACAGTGTTACTTGTGAATGTGACATTAAGTTTAAGTTTATTATTTATATTTTTTACATTTTTGAAAACAAACCATTGAAACACAACATGCCTCTCATTTACTAAGTCAGATATAGTGACTGGGTTTCTCCTGTTTGCGCTCTATTCCAGCCAGCAGGAATACCGGAATGTTAGTAGCGCCTGTCAGGTGGGATTCACCCACCTTTATGATTATAACATTGGAAACATTAAAGACACGGGCCAGCCCTGCTTTACAGAGATCGGGACACCCTTTCTTAAAAGGCATTGCAATCTCAGCGTTGAGAGACAGGTCCTCCTCCGCATGGCTACCCCCACTGACAAGGGGAGAACCCCCAACCCCTCAGCACAGAGGGGCATCCTCCCACCACCACTGAAAGAACAGGTCACCCATCCACCCCCCACACTAGGTTAGGTGCATTGACACGAACAGGCGCCGGGCGACTAGGGGAATTTCACAGTAACTGCATTGCAGTGTTAATGTAAGCCTTACTTGTGACCAATAAATAAACTCTACTTTACTTTACTACACAGGCATGAGGAAGACCCGACAGCCCCTTACCCAGCCAGAGGCCTCAACCCCACCCCCCGCCAAGAGAGACATTTTAAAGTGGGGCCCCTGAGGGGACCCCAACCTTGCACTGTCCACTGGCATCCTGGCAGTGACACATCGACCTGGCATCTTGGACTCCAAGACGAGGGTAGGGAGGAAAGTGCTGTGCTTATGTGCCCCTCTACCACTGCCAGAAGGGCACATAAAATCTAAATCACAGTTTAAAAAATGCATTCTAAAACATAAATGCTTTAAATTGGAAGGTGAAATATATGCTTCCTACCTCCATTCCTCTGTCCATGTTTGCAACTGTAATGATCAAAATGGTGGAAAGAGAAAGAGTTACTGCACTGGTTAATAACATCACGCAAACACAACACGTTTCCATTCTTTAGCTGTATCTGAACAATGATATGATAAAATATTCCAAACAACGTATTTAATCTGACTTTCACTTTTACACTTGAATAACAATTAACTTTAACCCAACATTTTGTTATTTTTTCTTGTTTACTGTCTGGCTTGGCGGCAGCTTCATCTCTTTGTTATTCTCTGAACAACTGCTTTCATATAGAGAGAGCAGCGAGTGGATTGAATCCCCATTTCCCCTTCATTCCCCAGGGTGAAAGCCTCATCCTGTGGCTTCAACGCCGCTTGATGCCCAGAGTGAGGAATCATGAGTGACCATGTGCCTTCTGACCCCCATGCTCCCGACTACCAGCGCCAACTAGATATGGTGCCTGACTGAACAACTTTCAGCCAATGCTGTGTTTTTACTTGGAAAGCAATTTTAATAACACATCTCTTTTCATGAAGACCTGGATTATGCAATTGATGGCAATCTACCATTGGCCATTGATATCCACACCACTGAGGTAATTGTAATATTATTTTCAAAGTGATTGAGTTTGAAAATAGAAATCTATAAACACACAGGGCAATATCTCAATGGACCCATGGATTGGCAATATGATATAGCTGACAATCACATTGTAACATCTCCACTCTGCCCTACCTCAGCTCATCTGCTGCTGGAACCCTCATCCATGACCTGGTTACTTCTAGACTGAATGACTTGGATTCACTTCCTTCACCTTCTGATATCACCCAAACTTTATTCCTATCCTACTCCACACCAGACCCTTTATATTCATTACCGTCTGAACGTTGGTCTACATTGGCTCCTGCTTAATCGGTGTTTCAGTTTAACATTCTCATGTTGAAACGCCCCTGTCTCCTCACTCATTCCTATCTCTGCATTCACCTCCAGCTAAACAACATAACAAAAATTCTGTATTCCTCCAATGCTGGACTCCCACACACCACCCATCCTCTTTTTCCCACAAATGGTGCTGTGTGTCAGATATCTAGATATAAAGTTCTGGAATTGACAACCTAAACCTTTCCATTACTCTCTCATTTCCACTCTTAGTACCTATCTCTTTTGATCAAGATTATAATCATTCTCCTAATATTTCCTTCTTTTGCTCGATGTGGATATTTGTTTGATTAGGCTTCTGTGAAGCTCCTTGGGATATTTTTCTATGATAAAAATGCTGTAAAAAGGCAAATTATTATTGTTCTATGATCTGAAACTGACTTTCTCCATTGGAAACGAGTTCATTATCCAGACTCATTGGACTGGGGGCAAATACAAGTTTACTGACAATATTGGATGCACAAAAATGTGACAGTGATTTACATTGTGGGTATTTTATTGGCTGAAAAGCCTGCCTTTAAAGTCAACGAAGGTTCAGTGTTTTGAAAGGTGATCCTATGGGGGCGATTTTACCATCGCGTGGTGCCCGCTTTCGGGTGCAACACGGTGGTAAAGTGGGCCGTAAAGCGCTGAGCGGATATCTGACGTGGTCAGCTTCTCACCGGAAATGGACGAGAGGCAGGTTAATATATTTAAATCTATTGGAATGATGATTTGCATCTGAGGTAAAGTAAAACTAAAGTTTATTCATTAGGCTTACATTAACACTGCAATGAAGTTACTGTGAAATTCCCCTAGTTGCCTCACTCCGGTGCCTGCTCGGGTCAATGCACCTAACCAGCACGTCTTTCAGACTGTGGGAGGAAACTGGAGCACCCGGAAGAAACCCACACAGACACGGGGAGAACGTGCAAACTCCGCACAAACAGTGACCCAAGCCGGGAATCGAACCCGGGTCCCTGGCACTGTGAGGCAGCAGTGCTAACCACTGTGCCACCATGCAGCATCGGCTCAGCAAGCCCGGCGCTCAATTGTTCAGGCTCAGCACCCCCATCATGACCTCTCGGGGAAAGGTTCTCGCCGGCGAGGAATGGACATGCTCTCCATGTACAGAGAACAGTCGACTTGACATCACTGGTGGAACTGGAAACCATTGAGGCCCTTTGGGGAGGCCGGGGGAGGGGGGGGTGCCCCTTGGGCAGTGACAGACTGGCACCTGGGCAATGCCCACTGGGCAGTGAAAGGGGGTGGGGCTAATGGAGGGAGGGGCCAATGGGGTGGGGCCAGTGGGGGTGGGGCTTTTGGGGGTGAGGCCTACAAGGAAAGGCTAATGGAAAGCTAATGGAGAAGGACTAATGGGGGCTAATGGGAGAGGGGCTAATGGTGGGAGGATCTAATAATGGGAGGGGTTAATGGTGGGAGGGGGCCCGCTGCCACTCGCAGGAATTTGTGTGGGGGAGGGAGGGAGAGGGGACCCTCTGCCATTCTGCAGGGATCGGTGGGGGGGGGGGAGATGGAGGGAGAGGGGGCCTGCTGCCACTCTGCCGTGATCGATGCGGGGAGGATGGCAGGCCTGTGATCAGTGGGGGAGGGGGGTCCACGATCAGTCTGGGCGGTGGGGATCAGCGGGGGCTGTGATTGTGGGGGGTGGGGGGAGGTGCTGCTTCAGGCCGCCTGCAGTAGCAGGGGCCTGACAGCTCTCTCTTTGTCTGCCCCTGCCACTCCTAATGTGCATGTGCAGCATTGGAGGTCTACACACACGCAATACCTCCCTCTGCAGGCTTTTGGGTGCACTAAACCCCACCCACCGGCTTCTGCAGCAAGAATCTAACATGCTCAAAATTTTGCATGCAGAGTGCGTATTGGGGGGGACTAAAAACGGGCCTAAAAGTTGGATCTGAAACTCTCCCAGTTTCAAGTCCACCCCGCACTTTGAATAAAAATGGTAAAATCGCCTCCTATATCTAAGATTGAGAGGAAGATTAAACTTTGGAGTAGGATTCAAAATCTCCCAAAGCAACTCACAACTTATGAAGAATTTTTGAAGTGCAGTCACTGGGCCCGATTTTACCAAAAACGGGTGCGAAATCGCGATAAAGTCGGGTGTCGGGCCTTTAACGCGATCTGCACCAGAATCCAAGCAGATCGCGGCTTTACCGACACCCGATTGGGCGGCCCGACGATTTAAATGCATTTGCATGCATTTAAATCGACTTAATGAACCGTGCGCCCAACCCTACCGCCAAATCCCACTTTACCGTCTTCTGGCCCATTCCGCATCCGCGCTTTTAGCGACCTGCAGAATAAAAGTCCGAAGCGGATTTCTATTCTGCAGAGGAACCTCCGAAGCCCTCTCTGCCCTTGTGAAGTCACCATCCTCCTCGACCATACTTCGCAGACCCCCCCGCTAACCACCCCGGCAGACCCCCCCCCCGGATCAGACCCCCCTGGAAGGCAGGCCCCCCTCAGCAGACCCCCCCCCATTTTCATCTGAACATTGCACAGAATTAGAGGAATTCCCTTTTGGAAGATAATGTCAAAATTATAATCTCAGGAACTAAAAACCTGACAGTCAAATATTTGGGAAAATATTTCAAAATATGGATGGGGGGACATATATTTTGAAATATTTTCCCAAATATTTGACTGTCAGGTTTTTAGTTCCTGCGATTATAATTTTGACATTATCTTCCAAAGGGGATTCCTCTAATTCTGTGCAATGTTCAGATGAAAACAAGATTTAGTAATCTCCTTGAATCTTATTTCCAACCAAGTTCCACCACGGGAACAATTCTTCCAAGTTCACCACATGACTCTGAACATTTGAGCATCAACAATCCAGTTACAGACCACAAATGTATTATACAGGTCACTAATTGCTCACTAGATCACTGTAGTTTAATTACCTTTTCCATAGATAATTAGGCAGCACAAAGAAGATGCTACATTATTTTCAGTTTGCAAGATTCTCCCAAGTCCATCCTCTCTGCTCCCTCTGCTGTTTTTCCCTTTCGCGCCCGGGCGCGCTGCTTCGGATGTTTTTGTGAACTGCGCATGCGCAGTTCAGAGCTCCGATTGGTCCGGCAGCGCTAAGCCCCGCCCACAGCACGGATCGGACCGGAGCCGGCAAAAAGCGTATGGGCGCGCTGCAAAGAGGATTCTGGGCTCGGATCTGCATTACGCCCGGATCTGGCCCTTAGAGACTGAATGGTAAAACTCCCCCCACTGTTGTAATCTTGAAGACGCAGCAGCCAATTTGCGCATACCAACATTCCACAAATTGCAGTGAAATATCAGTCCAGGGTGGCACAGTGGGTAGCACTGCTGCCTCACAGTGCGAGGGACCTGGGTTCAATTCCAGCCTTGGGTCACTGTCTGTGTGGAGTTTGCACATTCTCCTCGTGTCTGCGTGGGTTTCCTCCGGGTGCTCCAGTTTCCTCCCACAGTCCAAAGATGTGTGGGTTAGGTTGATTGGCCATGGTAAATGTTTGCGGTAATGGGCATAGAACAAGGGGGTGGGCATGGGTAAGATGCTGAGTTGGTGCGGATTCAATGGGCCAAATGGCCTTCTTCTGCACCAGATTCTATGATAACTTGTTTTTAGATATTGATTGCTGAATAAATATTGGCCAAGATTTCTCCCTGCATCAAATAGCACCATAGTCTCTTGCACCTACTTGAGAGGGAAGATGGGGTCTTGGTTTAATGTCTCATCTAAAAGAAAGCCCTTAGCAACCCCTCAGTATTCTACCGAATCACCAGCCAAGACTATGTGGTCAAATCTCTGGACTGGGATTTCAACCCAAAACTTTATGAGTATAGTAATTTCTATCTTTTATAAAACACTCAAATTATAGTTCATTCAATCTGCGAACTACAAGAGAACTAACTGACTGACAGGTGGCATAGTTGTGTTATCGCTGGGCTGATAATCCAGAGAACCAGGATAATGTTCTGAGGGCCTGGATTCGAATCCCACCACGGTAGGATTAAAATAAAAATCTGGAATTAAAAATCTAACCTGAAAACATTGTGGATTCTTGTAAAAATCCATTTGGTTCACTGATGTCCTTTAGGGAGGGAAATCTGCTGTCCGTTCCTGGTCTAGCCTACATGTGACACCAGACCTACAGCAATGTGGTTGACACTTATTTGCCCTCTGAAATGGCCCAGCATTCAGTTTACGGGCAATTAGGGATGGCAACAAATGCTGTGAAGTGGAGATGCCGGCGTTGGACTGGGGTAAATACAGTAAGAAGTCTCACGACACCAGGTTAAAGTCCAACAGGTTTATTTGGTAGCACAGGCCACTAGCTTTCGGAGCACTGCCCCTTCATCAGGTAAGTGGGATTTCAGTTCACAAACGGGGCATATAAAGACACAAACTCAATTTAGAGAATAATGGTTGGAATGCGAGTCTTTACAGGTAATCAAGTCTTAAAGGTACAGACAATGTGAGTGGAAAGAGCGTTAAGCACAGGTTAAAGAGATGCGTATTGTCTCCAGCCGGGACAGTTAGTGAGATTTTGCAAGCCCAGGCAACTCGTGGGGGTTACAGATAGTGTGACATGAACTCAAGATCCCGGTTGAGGCCGTCCTCATGTGTGCGGAACTTGGCTATCAGTTTCTGCTCAGCGACTCTGCGTTGTCGTGTGTCATGAAGCCGCCTTGGGAAAACGCTTACCCGAAGATCAGAGGCCGAATGCCCGTGACCGCTGAAGTGTTCCCCAACAGGAAGAGAACACTGCTGCCTGGTGATTGTCAAGCAGTGTTCATTCATCCGTTGTCATAGCGTCTGCATGGTCTCCCCAATGTACCATGCCTCGGGACATCCTTTCCTGTAGCGTATCAGGGAGACAACGTTGGCCGAGTTGCAAGAGTAGGTACCGTGTACCTGGTGGATGGTGTTCTCATGTGAGATGATGGCATCCGTGTTGATGATCCGGCACGTCTTGCAGAGGTTGCTGTGGCAGGGTTGTGTGGTATCGTGGCCATTGTTCTCCTGAAGGCTGGGTAGTTTGCTGCGGACAATAGTCTGTTTGAGGTTGTGTGGTTGTTTGAAGGCAAGAAGTGGGGGTGTGGGGATGGCCTTGGTGAGATGTTCGTCTTCATCAATGACATGCTGAAGGCTCCGGAGAAGATGTCGTAGCTTCTCCGCTCCGGGGAAGTACTGGACGATGAAGGGTACTCTGTACGCCATGTCCCGTGTTTGTCTTCTGAAGAGGTCGGTGCGGTTTTTCGCTGTGGCGCGTCGGAACTGTCGATCGATGAGTCAAGGGGCATCTTTCAGCGTCTGCAGGTGTCTGTTGTGATCCTCCTCATCTGAGCAGATCCTGTGTATACGGAGGGCTTGTCCGTAGGGGATGGCTTCTTTAACGTGTTTAGGGTGGAAGCTGGAGAAGTGGAGCATCGTGAGGTTATCCGTGGGCTTGCGGTACAGTGAAGTGCTGAGGTGACCGTCCCTGATGGAGATGCATGTGTCCAAGAATGCAACCGATTCCGGAGAGTAGTCCATGGTGAGTCTGATGGTGGGATGGAACTTGTTGACGTCATCATATAGTTGTTTCAGTGATTGTTCACCATGAGTCCAAAGCAAGAAAATGTCATCGATGTATCTAGTGTATAGCATCGGTTGAAGGTCCTGTGCGGTGAAGAGGTCTTGTTCGAACCTGTGCATGAAGATGTTGGCATATTGAGGTGCGAATTTGGTTCCCATGGCTGTTCCATGTGTCTAGATGAAGAATTGGTTTTTGAAGGTGAAGACATTGTGGTCCAGGATGAAGTGGATGAGTTGTAAAATTGCATCTGGAGATTGGCAGTTGTCGGCGTTGAGTACTGAGGCAGTTGCAGCAATGCTATCGTCGTGGGGGATGCTGGTGTAGAGTGCCGAGACATCCATTGCGACGAGGAGTGCTCCTGGTTCAACTGCTCCATGTGTGCTGAGTTTCTGTAGGAAGTCCATAGTATCATGACAAAAGCTGGGGGTTCGTTGTACAATGGGTTTTAGGATGCCCTCAACGTAGCCGGAGAGGTTCTCGCACAGGGTCCCATTGCCCGATACGATGGGAGTGCCGGGTGTGTTTGCCTTGTGTATCTTCGGGAGGCAGTAGAGATCTCCAACGCGGGGAGTACTTGGGATGAGAGCACGGAGGGTTTATTTTGTAAATTGAGTTTGTGTCTTTATATGCACTGTTTGTGAACTGAAATCCCACTCACCTGACGAAGGGGCAGCGCTCCAAAAGCTTGTGTGGCTTTTGCTACCAAATAAACCTGTTGGACTTTAACCTGGTGTTGTGAGACTCCTTACTGTGAACAAATGCTGTCCCAGCCAGTGATGCTCACATTCCATGAAAGTATAGAAAAAGCTCAAAAGGCCGTTACACTTAATATTAAAATGCTTACAGAAAACAATGGCAGATTTCATAGGTTGAAAGAAAGAAGAGGAATTGAAATAATTTAAAATAATATCAGAAAGCAGCTGCCTTGTCAGCAAAATCAACTCTCCACTGATATTTAGCATCAGAGTGTACAAATATTTTCCAGCAAGTAAACATTTCACCAATATCGAGCTCAAATGTGTTACTAACTGTGGTCACACAAGCACCAAAACTGACTGGCTCTTGTAACTATCTCCTCTTCTAATGATCGGGTGGCCTTCTCTCTTTCTCTCTCTCTCTCTCTCTTTCTCCTTGACATTTCCTTTCACCGAATTGTGGGAACTACTTTGACTGCAGTACAGGTCTCCGAAGGGTTCAACCTTTTATATCTTTTTACAAGGGAGGTGGCATTCATTTCCTATCTATTCCACCCAATGAAGCTTCTTTTAAATCACAAACACCCAGTTATTTTCTGTAGCCATTGTTTAAATCATAATCTGCATCCGCCCAGAAAGTTGTTCATTTTTCTTTTGCTTTCTCCAGTAATTTTCTGTGACATTAAGCCCGTACAGTCAATATAAATGTGTTTATACTGTTCTGTAACACAGGGCTTCATCCTATCTCAATTCACTCCATAACTCTAACATTAATGCTTCTCACTGGGCTGTATCAACTTGGTTGTTTCTCTTGACAGCGCTTGTTTTGGTCTCTCAGCTTGGAAAGTTCAGCAAATTTAATTTTTTTAAAGACTCGCAAATAATAGTGATTGCCCAACCTTTGAACTGTGACCTTACTGTGTCCTGTGCAGTGCGTGGTGAGTGTTCTATCATTCAGTATTGCTGATCATCAGAGAGGAAAAGAGCTAAAAGCTACAGGAAAAAAACATTGAAAATAACAGCGTAGAAATCAGTGAGCACAAAAACGGAGGGTGAAATGTAAATAAAAAGGAGAAACAATGGAGTAAAAGTGAATCAAAGTTACAAAGAGGAAAAGCAAAGGTAGGAGAAAGAACACAATTTAGGAAAACATAAAATAAACTGCCTGACATCCTGCTAACTTGATGTAAAAGTAAAGATAAGAGAACAGGGTTAATGATTAATAACACAAAACTGCAAGGGGTTTATTTCTAAGGCTTCTAAATTTAGGCCGATATTGGTGCTCGAGTTTTATTTCAGTGGAGACAGAATCATAGAATCCCTACAGTGCAGAAGGAGGCCATTTGGCCCATCGAGTCTGCAGTGACTACAATCCCACCCAGGCCCTATCCCCACAACCCAATGCATTTACCCTAGCTAGTCCCCCTGACACTAGGGGGCATTTTAGTGTGGCCAATCCACCTAACCCGCACATCTTTGGACTGTGGAAGGAAACCCACACAGACACGGGGAGAATGTACAAAGTCCACACAGACGGTGCCCTAAGCCGGGAATCGAATCTGGGTCACTGGTGCTGTGAGGCAGCAGTGCTAACCACTGTGCCACCGTGCCGCCCGAATCATTCGTGAACTTGCTACTGTTGAGTGAGGAAGGCTGGGTGATTAAGGGCCTGGGGCAGGTGGCAGGGGCAATCGGTGGCTGGCAGCGGGTAGCAGTGGTTGGGTGAGGGGCAATATTTGTCTGGGGGTGGGGGGGAGTTGACCACATTTGTGTAAAGCATCTCAATTCTAGATTCAGTTAAGTATCAGGGCCTTCCTGCTGATTAGTGCCACGTTGTATTAAGTTCAGAGTGTTATGAGCAATGTGCTGGCGAAAGAAGTATTGAACATATTGAAGATATGTATTGAAGAAGTATTGAACTGGAAATTTGGGCAAAGAAATGCCAGATGGAGTTCAATCCAGATAAATGCGAAGTGATGCATTTTGGTAGAACTAACGTAGGGGGGAGCTATACGATAAATGGCAGAACCATAAAGGGTGTAGATACGCAGAGGGACCTGGGTGTGCAAGTCCACAGATCCTTGAAGGTGACATCACAGCTGGAGAAGGTGGTGAAGAAGGCATATGGCACGCTTGCCTTTATGGGACGGGGCATAGAGTATAAAAGTTTGGGGTCTGATGTTGCGGTTGAACGTTGGTTCGGCCGCATCTGGAATACTGCATCCAGTTCTGGTCGCCACATTACCAGAAGGACGTGGAGGCTTTAGAGAGAGTGCAGAGGAGGTTTACCAGGATGTTGCCTGGTATGGAGGGGCTTAGTTATGAGGAGAGATTGGGTAAACTGGGGTTGTTCTCACTGGAAAGACGGAGGATGAGGGGTGACCTAATGGAGGTGTATAAAATTATGAAAGGCATAGATGGGGTGAACGGTGGGAAGCTTTTTCCCAGGTCGGTGGTGACGTTCACAAGGGGTCATAGGTTCAAGGTGAGGGGGGGTAGGTTTAACACGGTTATCAGAAGGATGTATTTTACACAGAGGGTGGTGGGGGCCTGGAATGCGCTGCCAGGCAAGGTGGTGGAGGCAGACACACGGGGAACGTTTAAGACTTATCTAGACAGCCATATGAACGGAGTGGGAATGGAGGGATACAAAAGAATGGTCTGGTTTGGACCAGGGAGCGGCGTGGGCTTGGAGGGCCGAAGGGTCTGTTCCTGTGCTGTATTATTCTTTGTTCTTTGTTCGTTGTAACATGGGCCCTACAACCAGAACAGTTAATCCCTCATTGACACTTCCAGTCTTAAGCGATTGCTGATCAGATGATATAAGGCACCAACTGAATGTGTTGACTCCAGTTCTTATTAAACTCAAAATGATAATAAATAAATACGAGAGTGAGAAGCAAAGTCTTAAGAGGAACTTACCCACTGTCGAGAATAAGAGCAGCGAAAGAAGAGCAAAAGCTGAGGATAGTTTCATTCTCGTGCAGTGGAAGCGTTGGGTCAGTAACTGTGCAGTCACCCACTTGTACTAACACTTGTCTCAGAGAATGGAGCTGGTTTATATATAAAGGGAGGGCTGTTCACTGACTCACTGAGCAATGTGAAATGTACAGCTTTATGTTTACACAAAATGACTGTGTGTTTCTGAGCAGAAATGAGTCACTGATACAGGTAAACATCAAATTTACAAGGACACAATCGGTAGAGGGTCACACAGAGTGTTTACCCTTTCACTGGAGTAAAGGGTGAACTGTTTATCTCATCTCATCCCGCTCCCCTCCAAAGCTGAAAGAAACAAAATAACGACAGTCGGAAATGCCCATGTTTATAAAGTTTTGATGAAGCACTTACATCTCCCTCTGATTTGTCTTTATAAATATTGAAGCTAAAACGTTCACCATGATGCAGAGGGTCTTATCCAAAATTATGCCAAATCCAGAAGTCCCTCCCCCAAACCTAATCCACTCCTACCGCTGCGGGTTGGGGAAAGGGTGGGGTTCTCACACTTTAGACATGTGTGTTCATGTTCATGGGGACAGCAGCAACAAATAAAACTGCAGCTGCCTTCTGTCAGATGATATTTTTATTAACAGGAAGAGTCCCACGAGCAATGCACCCCTGCCCGGGGTTTTGTGGAAGTGTGAGTGACGTCAATGGGAATTCCCATTGACAGCAACAGGACCAGAGAATCCCACCGCCAGCAAACAATGCACCATCTCCTGCCGGCAGGAAACACGCAACTGGGAAGCCGGAGAATCTCATCCAGGCAGAGTATAGGTGGGAATGTGGGCATTTAAGATGGTGATGAGGTGCAGCAAGCGTGGGGCTTGGATGGGAGCTGGAGTGTGAGGAGCTTAGCAGCTACTGGGGGGAATATGGCGATTGTGGGAGGGGAACTGGTGCCTGCTGATGGCAGAGGCCAAGGTGGCTGAGCGAGTGAAAGGGTTGGAGGTGCAAGGGATGTGCAAAATGTCCCAGTGGGAGACTGGAGGTGGTTGACTTACTCTGGCTGAGTGAAGAAGATCATTCATCTTCTTCCAGCACTGCTACCCCATCCTCTTCTGGAGTGCGCTTGCACTGACCAGGGCTGCCACTGTATCCCAGGCGGGGGTGGTGACCCTGCTGGAAGGCTGTGTCCTGGAGCAGGAGTAGAGTGTGTCCCGCCTCTGCTCCACTCCATCCAGCATCCTGGTGAGGGCCCCCTTCGAAAAGCACAGTGTGGGTTTCTTGGCTGCCATTCCCTGCAGTCACCGTGGAACAAGTGCTGGAGAGCCGTTTATATGGAGCTCCCCATTGCGTGCAGCAGTTCAGTTGTTGCAGGGTGGGAGAGTCAGAGGGAACACACCGCTGGAACAGTATGAAACTTGTGAGCATGGAAATTTTCACAAATGAGGCTTAAGATTCGATCAAAACACGTCATTGCCATGGGCGGGAAACACTCCAATTTTCACACTGGAACAAACACGCTGCCATTTTTTTGGTGAGATTTTGCCCAGAGTGATTGGATTACGTGTAGAATGGTAGTGCTCTGAATAATGACTGTTGACAATATCCATGTCTGACATATCATGAATTAATAGTGTGGTTGTGGTTATGAGAGACCATGTTGCCGGATGGTTGCCGATGGTGGCACAGTACTCAGTGAGGATTTGGACAATGTGTCCCCACATGCATCAAGACTTGAACAATGCCCTTTTTAAATAAAAATAGTAACAGCCCCTCCACGCAACCTCCCCACCACTGAACTACCCCCTCCCACACAACAGAACTGCCCCACCCCAAACATAGAACTGCCCCCTCCTTATCACAGAACTACCCCCACCCCACCACAGAACTGCCCCTCCCATCACAGAACTGCCCCTCCCATCACAGAACTGCCCCTCCCATCACAGAACTTCCCCCTCCCCACAACAGAACTGTCCCCACCCCATCACAGTCCTGTCCCTTCCCCACCACAGAACTGCCCCCTCCCCAACCACAGAACTGCCCCCTCCCCAACCACAGAACTGCCCCCTCCCCCACCACAGAACTGCCTCCTCCCCATCCACAGAACTCCCCATACCCCGCAGACACAAACCCCCCATTCACCCTCTCCATGTAACATCCCCCCTCTCCACCATGGAATGCATCCCCTACTCTCCCTCCCTCCATTCAGCCTGCACGTTTTGAACCCTGTCTGCTGATTTTGACTATCCAGTTGCCATGGATGGAGGTTCTAAAAATATCTCAAACCAGCGCTGATGCCCCCAGAAGAACAGATAAATATTCTATCTACTGCTTTAAACCACCTCAAGTCTGAAAGCAGTGGGGTGAAAGCAACAAACCAGCAAGTTCAGTCTGAAGCCAAATCAAAGTCACCAACCTTCAAGAGTTGTACATCACTTTAATTTTACTGGACCCTAAGTTACATAATTCATCCTCCCCTCTCTGTAATCTATTCGCTTGTGTGAACTTTGAATTTGTGTAAGTATATGTGAAAGGCAGAGCATATCCTTTGCTTAGACTGGGTTAAGTACAATTAAAAATCTCTTTTAAAAAAAAACTCAAGATAACCTGTCTATGTTTTTATGGACATAGCCCATAAAGAGTTAATCTCTCAGTATTGGCAAGTGCGTCCATTATTAAAAAACTGTTGTGGTCAAATGAGGAAAAGGAAGAGAGGGGAGCTATCCAACCCCTCCTCACCTGACTGTAACAAACTACTTTCTGAACCTGCTCTGTTATTTCAACAGTTTATACAAATATATTCCACATTCTTATTCTCCCTTTATGTTTTATTGCCGCGCCTCATTCTTTCTATCAATATGTATCACTTCACATTAGATTTCATCTGCCATCTGTCCACCCGTTCAACCAGCCTATATCCTCTTGAAGGTCATCACTATTTCCTCACAGTTCACAATGCTACCAAGTTTTGTGACATCCACAAATTTTGAAATTGTCCCCTACACACCCAAGTCAAGATCGAGAAGAGCATTTAGGATGCAACAGGCTCACATCTCTGTCTCTTACTATATCCAATCCAGATAGTGAGTGTGGTAGGAAACAACAGAGTTTGAACACATTGAGCACAAATGAAACCATTTGAAAATAGCATTCAAATAAATTCTCAGATTAGCATCTGTTGAAGTCCTCGCCAAAGAGAGTTAAGCAAAGCAAAATGAATGGCTTTGAAAGAAATGAGAAGGAAGAACAAGAGAGGCTTAAAGACCCAGAAGAGATAAATCTCTCGGGGTAAACAACATTTATCTTAGTAAGCTGAGAGTCTTTAGTCGGGAGCTTTGTGAGGCTTTGATACTCAAATCCGGGAGTCATTAGACTCTGGAAGATGCCAATAGACTGAAACCAGGCTAATGTGGTTTTCTTATTTTGAAAGTGGTGATGTAAGCAATACAGACCCAATTGCCCCTTCTATAACTTGGGTTATTGCAAGAATTGATGAATTCCCCAGACCTCAGAAAAAAATAGGATTTAGCTTTATAAGTCTTCTTGTTTTGTTGAGTTTATGATTACATTCTTTTACCAGTTCTGCTCCTTTAAAGAAACAGTGGGGCACATTTAAGATTGGGGTTTTGGTGGTACTGGGGCAACCCATCGTATCCTATTTAATTGTTAAGAGTTTTACCTCAATTCCATGCACATGATTGGAATTAATTATCAAAATCGACAACTGGTTAGTTAACAGCTGTCCGTATGAATTCAGGAGGAGAAATCCTGCTGATTTCCCTACATCAGCAGGGCGGCACGGTAGCACAGTGGTTAGCACTGCTGCTTCACAGCTCCAGGGATCTGGGTTCGATTCCTGGCTTGGGTCACTGTCTGTGTGGAGTTTGCACATTCTCCTCGTGTTTGCGTGGGTTTCCTCCGGGTGCTCCGGTTTCCTCCCACAGTCCAAAGATGTGCGGGTTAGGTTGATTGGCCATGCTAAAAATTGCCCTTAGTGTCCTGAGATGCGTAGGTTGGAGAAATTGGGTGGGGGGATGTGGGAGTGGGGCCTGGGTGGGATTGTGGTCGGTGCAGACTCAATGGGCCGAATGGCCTCTTTCTGTGCTGTAGGGTTTCTATGATTCTATGATCTCATAAAGTGCCATCTTAACATCTCAACTATGCTATATAAGTTTAGTTATTAATGCCACAAGTGGGCTTACATTAACACAGCAATGAAGTTACTGTGAAAATCCCCTAGTCGTCACACTCTGGCGCCTGTTCGGGTACACTGAGGGAGAATTTAGCATGGCCAGTGCACCTAACCACTACATCTTTCGGAATGTGGGAGGAAACCGGAGCACCCAGAGGAAATCCACACACACACCAGGAGAACATGCAGTCTCTGCACTGACAGTGACCCAAGCCATGAATTGAACCCAGGTCACTGGCGCTGTGAGGCAGCAGTGCTAACCACTGTGCCACCCTGTGCCACTGGACCTCCCTGTGCCACCATGCTGCATAAGTGTTATGCAATGATGTACCTGGATTGTTGAAAAGCATTTGGGGAAGTTCCACATGAAATGCTAATAGTTAAACCCGGTGTTGTGGTGATTCAAGATAATTTGTTAGAGTAGGTAAGGAATTGGCTGAAGAGTAGAAATGAATGATAACTTGTTGAAGGAGTTATGTTGGGATGGAGTGAAGTACTCAGCGGAATTGTCAAGGTTCAATGTTGGGATCACTTCCGTTGCCAGCTTACATCATTGAGTTGGATTCAGAAACTCAATGCAAATTAGTGACATTTGGAAATGATACCAATCTTGGAGGAAAAAGACAACAGTTCAACATCTCTTCCAAAACATGGCTCCTCTGACAATGTACTCTTAACAGGACTGCCAACCTAGAACCATAGACAAGTTATGGTGTAGAACGAGGCCATTCAGCCCAACCTGTCTGCGCCAGCCAAAAAAGAGAAAAAGAAACTAGCCACTCATTGAATCCCATTTTCCAGCATCTGCTGAGATTATGTCCTCAGCTCTCTGGTGTGGGGCTTATAGCCACAATTTCCTAACCCAACTACAAAAAAGCCACCAATGAACCAAGTTGACACTTCAGAAAGTAAATCGAGAATATTACACCAAGGAGTGAGAGGAGACCAGAGAGGCATAGCTATGTAGTAAAATCAAAATGTAACAACCATACAAAGATCACACCAGAATAGAGCAGCTTAAGAATTGGGGGGGGGGTGGGGGGGGGGGGGGGATTAGCTCAGTTGGCTGGATGGCTGGTTAGTGATGCAGAGTGAGACCAACACCATGGGCTTGATTCCCATGCCGGCTGAGGTTATACATAAAGGCTTGCTTTCTCAACGCTGTTCCTTGCCTGAGGTGCAGTGATCCTCAGGTTGAATCACCACCAGTCAGCTCTCCCCCTCTAAGAGGAGAGCGGCATATAGTCATCTGGGGCAGTGGTGACTTTACCTTTAATTTAAGAATCAATTAAATTCTGAAATGGGATATGGGAAGTTGGGTGGGTGAAGATCACCTTCCTCACCAGTAAATGTCTTTGATCTTGAGAGACATTAAGGATATGTTCAAATTGCTTAGTTTAAAAATGCCTCTTCAATGGGATTTTCTTTGCTCCTGGTAAATGCCGTCTCAAAATTGAAATTGTAATATCATCAATATAGCAGAGTTCTTTAATGACACTGTTTATTTCATTGTTTATCAATTTTATCACCAATGGTGACTACATTTTATCACCATTGGTGACTACACAAGGGGTCCTTGTGCATGAGATGCAAAAGCCCAGTCTGCAGGTACAACAGGTGATCAAGAAGGCAAATGGGATGTTGGCCTATATCGCGAGGGGGATAGAATATAAAAGCAGGGATGTCTTGATGCACCTGTACAGGGCATTGGTGAGGCCGCAGCTGGAATACTGTGTGCAGTATTGGTCCCCTTATATGAGGAAGGATATATTGGCATTGGAGGGAGTGCAGAGAAGGTTCACCAGGTTGATACCGGAGATGAGGGGTTTGGATTGTGAGGAGAGGCTGAGGAGATTGGGTTTGTACTCGTTGGAGTTTAGAAGGATGAGGGGGGATCTTATGGAGACTTATAAGATAATGCGGGGGCTGGATAGGGTGGAGGCGGAGAGATTCTTTCCACTTAGTAAGGAAGTTAAAACTAGAGGACACAGCCTCAAAATAAAGGGGGGTCGGTTTAAGACAGAGTTGAGGAGGAACTTCTTCTCCCAGAGGGTGGTGAATCTCTGGAATTCTCTGCCCACTGAGGTGGTGGAGGCTACCTCGCTGAATATGTTTAAAGCGCGGATGGATGGATTCCTGATCGGTAAGGGAATTAAGGGTTATGGGGATCAGGCGGGTAAGTGGTACTGATCCACGTCAGATCAGCCATGATCTTATTGAATGGCGGGGCAGGCTCGAGGGGCCAGATGGCCTACTCCTGCTCCTATTTCTTATGTTCTTATGTTCTTATTAAAATGGATTAATTAATTGCACACAAAAGGCTGAATGATTCTTAAAGAACAAAGTCAATCTGAATCGCAGGAATCCTGGTTTGATGAAAGCCTTCATTTGCCTTTATTGTTACTCCCGCATTCTCTGTTCTGTTGGATCCGGATATTCATCCCGGTTTCCCTGGAATAGCAGCAGAGCATCAGCAAAGTCACAGTCTAGAATGAAGGGAGTTATTGCCAGTGTACAATGTTGTTGAATCTACCTGTAGTACAGCCTTGCTGCTAGGTTGTAGGACACTCCTGCAGCTCTCACTTATTTTACTGTGCTCTAATGGCCACCAAACGCAGTGGGGGTTATTTTAACCTTTATTACTGGGACAGATAAAGGGTTGTATGTACAGGATGCTACTTTACATCCTGCCCAATTTCCTTCATTTTTCATGCCATCCTATGTTGGTGGTGCGAGGTGAGGTACATTGTGAGGAGGCTCATGTCAAGCAGAAACATCAGCATGGACCTGTAGACATGAAGGGCCTTTTCTGTGCTGTAGGTAATGTGTAAAACTGTGTATACAGCCAGTTGTAAAGAATCACTGAAGGAGGGGATCCATCACCACAACCTTCTCCGGGGAAGATGGAACGGGCTATAAATGTAGCCCCGCCCACATCCCAAGAACAGTTTTTTAATGGGGTGTTTGGGGGAACTTGTATATTATTTGATTGTTGAGTTTGCTGACATAACAGCAAGGACAACACATCTAAAATAACCCATTGGTTATGAAAAACCTTCTTATATTGAAGTTAGAAGTGCCATGTAAATGCAAATTCTTAACTTTCCTCAACAAAGGACTACTTTACATTAAAACAGCTTCTTGCTCATTTCCCCACCAGATTTAAATGATTCCCTCTCCTCTATACTGTCAACACACCTTCCTAAATAAAAATATTCTTCATTCCTCTGTCTCTGTAAAAGATGATGTGGAAATGCCGGCGTTGGACTGGGGTAAACACAGTAAGGAGTCTAACAACACCAGGTGAAAGTCCAACAGGTTTATTTGGTAGCAAACGCCACTAGCTTTCGGAGCGCTGCTCCTTCGTCAGATGGAGTGAAAATCTGCAGATTTCCACTCCATCTGACGAAGGAGCAGCGCTCCGAAAGCTAGTGGCATTTGCTACCAAATAAACCTGTTGGACTTTAACCTGGTGTTGTTAGACTCCTTACTGTAAAATACCACAGGAATGGATAACCTGGCATGTGGGGTGACTTAATTCTCCCCAGTAAGAATGAACTGGGACAATGTCCTTTACAATGGATTGAAGAGCGGGTAAGCTGGGCCTATGGGTTCAGTCATATCCTCCAGAGTGGTGGATACAACATTGTATATTAACATGAACATTCCATAAACAATAAACCAAACAACACAACATCGTGAAAGAAACAATAAAGGAAATGTCCCTAAATCCTCAGTGCTAGCCAACCATGTGACACGCCAGTACATTTAGCTCTCTGACACAGCTAATCTCAACAAAATAAAATGACACACTCATGAATAACATGAAACCAATGTGACAAGAGAAATTTATTTTTGAAAAACATCTTTGAGCCTCTCAGATCTTGTGTTAATGACAATGGTATCGGGCAGGTAAGTTGTGATGACCAAGAGGTTCTTTAGCTGAGTGTAGATGCAGCACTGTCAACTGGTGACAGGTTTAACCAACAAAAAGCTTTAAATTAAATTGCACATGTTTTCTGTGCATGCCGCCAGAAATTTGAATTTTAACTGGAAAATTATGGGAAATGGAAAACGAGGGTTGTGCAGTTACAGTTACAGCATGATGAACAGCATGCTATTGACAAAATCCTGGCTCCCGTCACCAACTCAACTCCCTAGTTATTCCATTTGCCTCTCTGACTATTGGATATTGCACCAAACTACTCACAACTCATCTTTTTTGACCCCAAAATGAGCTTCGAATGCCATTTCAGCTGCATCACCAAGAACCTCTAAATCCCCCTCCTTATTATCACCCATCTACTCTGCCCAAGTCAACCTATTGCTGAAACCTCACTCATAATTTTGTTACTTCCAGACTTCACTATTCCAATGGCTGCTCTAATCTGCCATCCTCTGAAAATTTGAGCACCTTCAATGCTCTGTTGCCCATTTCCCAAATCGCACTATCCCATTCATTCATCAACCCTCTGTTCATTGACCTGTACTAGCTCCACAACCAGCCTAAAATGTACAATTTCCACCCTTGTTTTCAACTTCTTGCACGGCCTCCCGACTCCCTGGGCTGAATTTTTAGGAAGATGGGGGGATCAATCCCCACCAGCTGGAGATCCAGTGGGGATCCAACAGGCCCGCTGCCATTTTATGCTCGAATGAGCATTGGTTGGCACCTTGTGGAGTTGTTGGCCAACAGCTCTCCAAGGCCCTTCCAGCAGCTGGAAGAGGCACTGCTGTGATGTGCCTGGTGTTAAGTGTTAGGACATGGAGGCGAGGTAGGTGGTAGACATCCAGCGAGAGTAGGGTAGGGGAAATTTGAAGTATCTGGGGATAGGCCAGTGGACAGGGTGGGTGGGGAGGGTTGGAAGGAGGTCCTTGATCTCAGCAGGAAGTTTCCTTGCCTATGCTTGACCTGATGCCATCCAGAGTCAATGTTGAGGACTCCCAGAGCAACTTCCTCTTGACTGTGTACCACTGTGCCACCACCTGTGCTGGACCAACCTACCCATGGGACAAAGAATATCCAGGGATGGATCGGGAACATTTCCTGTAAGGGATAATTCTGAGTATGGCAATGTCAGACTGTTGCTTGACTAATCTGTGGGGTAGCTCTCCCAATTTTGATAAGTCCCAGATATCAGTAAGAAGGGCTTTGCAAAGTCAACAGAACTGAGTTTGCTCTTATTATCTCAGCTCCCTAGTTCAAAGTAGTTTGATCTGTCTGGTTTCAATCCTTATTGACTCTCTAGTGGTTTGATATAAGTAACTGGCTTACCAGGCCATTTCAGAGGGCAGTTAAGAGTCAATCATGTTGCTGTAGGTCTGGAGTAACGTGTAGGCGACGCTAGGCCAGGCAGAGATGGCAGATTTCCTTTCCTAAAGTGTTTTTACAAAAACAATGGTTTCATGAACATCATTAGACTTCTAATTCCAGATTTTTTTTAATTGATTGAATTCAATTTCAATTTAGCCCCAGTGGGATTTGAATCCAGGTCCCCTGAACATTACTCTGGGTTTTTGGATTACTCTCTCAATGAGAATACCACTACATCACCAACTCCCTAAGAGTCCCCAAGTGTAATATATCCAGCATCATGGCAATGTTGCAATTTCTGTAGAGACCAATAACTTTTAAAAAGATATTTGAATTTCCAGTGACTGACTGAAGCACAATGAGATTCCAACACAAAAATCAACATTGACTAAACATTATATTTTAGGCATATGTACTCTGAATTACAGAAAAGTTTCCTCATGTGACAATCTCACTCCATTGCTCCACTGTACTCTGTTCTTTAAGTGCACACTGCATTCTCTCGGAACTTGTCCACAGCTATTTTTCACTCCTAATAGCTATCTTCTCTTCTTTCCCTTTCCCAGCAAGGGAACTTCGAATCCCAGAACTGACTTTCATTGTGAAGGTTACACTGGGGATTCCTGATCTCTAACCCAAGTGATGCGCAATTAATTCACTCGGGAGGCTGGATCGTACCCGGGAAATAAAGGCTTTTATTAGCAACAAGAATAGAGCATACTGCTTAACAATACAATCCCAGACTAAAGGGTCACTAGGAAGTGCAGTGACCTTTATACTCCTATAGGAAGGTGGAGCCAACCGGAGTGTACCACAGAACAATACCAACAGGTAGAACACCCCAACCCTAACCCCAACAGTAACAAGAGTAACATATGTACAAGTACCCATTGTGGTAACCATCTATGGTTCACCACACCAAGATAACTGGATCTCTCAAACTCCACTTAATCCTCTCAAACCCAATCTCTTCAATCTGAGCACCAGCTTCCACCAGCATTCTTTGTGATGAAAATTAGCCTCAGCATTTTCTCTGCTTTGTGTGGCTTCACTGGCTGCCTGCATTTTCCTGTTCTCTCTCTCAGATTCTTGCACTTTGACTTCTGTCTGTGATGTTCAGTGAGACTTTAGGAAACCCTAATACTACAATGGATTTCTTCCCTTCTCAAATCCATCTCCATGATAATGTATATCACATGACCCTTGTATCCAATTAGAAATGGTGATTAGCTATTCTCTAGACCCCCAACACCATTCTGTCTTGGAATTAAACAGGCAGTTTAAAGTATAACCATCTACAAAATCTGATATTCCAAACACCACCCTTTGAAACTTGAGGACTAATAGTCTTGCACCGTCAGTCTGGATTCTCCTGCTATTCTTGCGCTTTCTCAGCATCTCTTGTCCCCAAAGCAACCAAGCCACCAAGACTGGTTGTCGGGCAGAGTTCAGAGTAGGTTACATGATCATCTTTAATTAAGGAGACATTCCCAACATGTAACAATCTTCTAAACTTTGTTTTTTAACAGACACAAAAAATAAATATTTTGTCAGCTTATCCTCCAATGGGATGCCCCCATTTTACAAAATCTAAAACATTCAAGGGCATCAAGTTTCTATTTTTGCTGGAAGAGTATAAAGAATAAGGTCGTACCTTCTGGCTTCACACAAGATGCATTTGTTGCTATAAGTAATTCCATCAGTTCCACAGACTGGATCGTATTGGATGGTACATATTTCATACACCTGGCTTGATCGTCCACAGTTTGGCTGCAACATCAAATGGAACCAGTTGTGACTATTGAATACTCTGAAGCTAAATCATTCACCAATGGACAGTAAAAAGGGGTGTTCCAGTATTGATAGTGAAATGTAATTGCTCCAGAATTAGATACTGAAACATTAGCACTACAAGCTAGAGAGAGAAGCATAGGCATCACAAAATGGAGAAGGAGATAGGAGCAATCTCAAATGGAGAATGAAAATCAGAAACATACAATTGAGGATGAAACACAAATGTTCTAAAGCGGTGTGACGTTAATGTACCTTTAAGAAGGTTGTTTTAAAATCATGATCTCTGCAGCTCTCACAGCAAGAAGTTTAACAACACCAGGTTAAAGTCCAACAGGTTTATTTGGTAGCAAAAGCCACACAATTTGCTACCAAATAAACCTGTTGGACTTTAACCTGGTGTTGTTAAACTTCTTACTGTGTTTACCCCAGTCCAACGCCGGCATCTCCACATCATGGCTCTCACAGCTTCAGTGTTTCTCAGCTCACAGCCGTGGCTAATGTCATTTTGGCACTGGCTTGTCTGGAGATGTCCTTTTATTGCTACTTCAATAGCTTAAATGGGTTTGTTTATTTTAACTCTACATTGATCTTGCATTATGAAGAGGACGGTGTAGTCGTGTTTTTGGACAGCTTCTTTTTTCCTTTCGAGTGAGTGTAAGGTTTCATTTTGAGTTTGAGCTGCTGTTTAGTTGGGTTTTAGAAGGGACATTAAGCTGGAAGAAGCTGTCACTCTCTCTCTAGCTCCCTGGTTTTGGAAATTCTGCTGGTTATCTGAAAGCAAGGTTTAGCCTATCTGAAGGGAGGAATCTGCTGTTGGCGGCTTGCCGAGAGTCCCTGGTATTTTGGGAAGCTGTTCTGACTTTAAACTGTTCTGAGTCTATCCAGAGAACTGAAAACTTCATCCAAAGGACTCAATTCCAGCATCATGTGAGCATTAGTCTATGCTGTATTCAACCTGTTTGAAGGGTCTTCTTCATGGGATTGGTTTGATTGGGATAGCTCCTATATTCGTTAAGGGTTTATACATTATCGTGGTTGTTTTTGTGTTGTTTGTAATTGATGGAAGTTATTGCTAATATTTTTACCATACATGTCAACTATATTCTTAAATAAACTTTGTTGAACCTGGGTTCCTGGCGCTGTGAGGCAGATCGCTAAGCAATGTGCCACCCTGGGATCTTATTTTTTTAGATGTGTGTGCATAAAATCTAATCAGAATAAACATATATACATACTAAAACATGAATGCTTTAAATTTGAAGGTGAAATATACACTTCCTACCTCCATTCCTCTGTCAGTGTTTGCAACTGTAATGATCAAAATAGCGCGAAGAGAAATAGTTACTGCACTGGTTAATATCATCACTCATAAACACAACACATTTTCATCTTTAGCTGTATCTGAACAATAATATGATAAAATATTCCAAACAACATATTTAATCTGTCTTTCACTTTTACACTGATCGCTTGAATAAGAATTAATTTTAACCCAACATTTTGTTATTTTTTCTTGTTTACTGTCTGGCCAGGCGGCAGCTTCATCTCTTTGTTACTCTCTGAGCAACTGCTTTCATATAGAGAGAGCAGCTAGTGGATTGAATCCCCTTTTCCCCTTTATTCCCTACCTGCTCGTTTGTGCCCAGAGTTTTTCTTTTATTCATTCAAGGGAGGCGGGCGTCTCAGGGTAGGCAGCGTTTATTGCCCATCCCTAATTGTCCTTGGGAGGGTGATGGCAAGCTGCCTTCTTGAACCGCTGTAGTCCCTGTGGTGTAGGTACACCCACAATGTTAGGGAAGGAATTCCAAATTTTGACCCAGTGACAGTGAAGGAAAGATGATATATTTCCTAATCTGATTTTGATTTGATTTATTATTGTCACGTATATTAGTATGCAGTGAAAAGTATTGTTTCTTGCGCACTATACAGACAAACCAGACAGTACATGGAGAAGAAAAGGAGAGATTGCAGAATGTAGTGTTACAGTCATAGCTAGGGTGTAGAGAAAGATCAACTTAATGCGAGGTAGGTCCATTCAAAAGTCTGATGGCAGCAGGGAAGAAGCTGTTTTTGAATCAGTTGGTACGTGATTTCAGTCTTTTGTATCTTTTCCCCGATGGAAGAAGGTGGAAGAGAGTATGTCCGGGGTGCGTGGCATCCTTGATTATGCTGGTTGCTTTTCCGAGGCAGTGGGAAGTGTAGACAGTGTCAGTGGATGGGAGGCTGGTTTGAGTGATGGACTGGGCTTAATTCAAGACCCTTTGTAACTTCTTGTGGTCTTAGACAGAGCAGGAGCTATACCAAGCTGTGATATAACCAGAAAGAATGTTTTCTATGTTGCATCTGTAGAAGTTGGTGAGAGTTGTAGTGGACATGCCAAATTTCCTCACTCTCCTGAGAAAGTAAAGGCATCGGTGGGCTTTCTTAACTATAGCATCCGCATGGAGGGACCAGGACAGTTGTTGGTGAGTGGCTTGGAGGGGAACTTCCAGGTGGTGGTATTCCCAGGTATCTGCTTCTCTTGTCATTCTAGATGGTAGTGGCCGTGGGTTTGGAAGGTGCTGCTTAGGGAGCTTTGGTGAGTTCCTGCAGTGTATCTTATAGATGGTACACACTGCTGCCATTATGTATTCCTGGTAGAGGGAGTGGATGTTTGTGGATGTGGTGCTAATCAAGCAAGGCTGCTTTGTCGTGGATGGTGTCAAGCTTCTTGAGTGTTGTTAGAGCTGCACCCATCCAGGCAAGTGGAGAGTTTTCCATCACACTCCTGACTTGTGCCTTGTAGATGGTGGATAGACTTTGCGAGGTCAGGAAATGAGTTACTCGCCACAGGATTCCCAACCTCTGACCTGGTCTGGTAGCCACAGTATTTATATGGCTAGTCCCATTCAGTTTCTGGTCAGTGGCAACCCCAAATATTAAGCGTGGGAGATTCAATGATGGTAATGCCATTAAATGTCGAGAGGCGATAGTAGATTCCCTATTGTTGCAGATTGTCATTGCCTGGCACTTGTGTGGCATGAATGTTACTTACCATTTGTCAGCCCAAGTCTGAATATTGTCCATAGGTGGAATCTTACCAGAAAATGGCAAAGTGTCAGGATCTGACTGAAAACCAGTGTGTTTCTCTCCAGAGAAATAGGCAGCTTTTTCCTCCAGATCTTATGGCACTTCGTCAAAAAGGGGTGTGTGTGTGTGTGTGTGGCGGGGGGGGGGGGGGGGCGGTGTGTGTGTGTGTGTGTGTGTGTGTGTGTGTGTGTGGCGGGGTGGGGGTGGTGCGGAGGGAAGGCAACTGTTTTCACGCCATCATTTTGAGGAGCAGGGCCTCAAATGCCCCCGTCAGACCAAGAAATAACCTACTCACCCTCCCACAATGTCTCACTCCACCGCCACCCCCCCCGCCCCCCAAAACTGTCATCACCAGCATCTCCACTCTCCCCACCCCCTCATCACCAGCATCTCCACTCTCCCCACCCCCTCATCACCAGCATCTCCACTCTCCCCACCCCCCCATCACCAGCATCTCTCTTCCAACCCTTCTCCCCTTCACTGGCATAAAAATAAATGAGTCACCGTACGTGAGGCTCTCCATAGGGCCAAACCTTGACACTGCCCCCTGACATAGGTTGGCACTCCAGGCTGGTACTGTGCCACAAACCAACCTGTGCTATGGGTCAGTGGCAAGGGGCATTGCTAGGGCTACTGCCTGGCCATGTCCCTCTGCCCCGGGGGCTATACTCACCTTTGCGTCCACAGGAGGAAATGCGGGTTAAAATTGGCCTCTATATCTTGTTGCCTTTGGACATGGGTTGCTTCAGTATCTGAGGAGTCACAAATGGTACTGAACATTGTGTAATCATCAGTGAACATCTCCACTTCTATCTTATGATGGAAGAAAGGCCATTGGTGAAGAAGCTGGAGCTGGCTGTGCCTAGGACACTGTCATGAGGAACTCCTGCAGAGATGTCCTTGAGCTGAGATGATTGACCCTCAACAACCACAACCATCTTCCTATATACCAGGTATGACTCCAATCAGCAGAGAGTTTGCCCCTGATACCCATTGATTCCAGTTTTGCTAGGGCTCCTTGATGCCACACTCGGTCGAATGCTGCCTTGATGTCAAGGGCTATCACTCTCACCTCACCTCTGGAATTCAGCTCTTTTTGTTTGAATCGAAGCTGTAATGAGGTCAGGAGCTGAGCGACCCTGACAGAACCCAAACTGGACGTCACCGAGTAGGTTATTGCTGAGTAAGTGCCGCTCAGTTGCACTGTTGATGACCCCGTCCATCACTTTATTGATGATCAAGAGTAGACTGATTGGGCAGTAATTGGCGGGTTGGATTTGCCCTGTTTCTTGAGAACAGTACATACCTGGGCAATACCCACATTGCTGGGTAGACGCCAGTGTTGTAGCTGTACTGGAACAGCTTGGCTAGGAGTGCGGCAAGTTCTGGAGTCTTCAGGACTATTGCCGGAATATTGTCAGGGCTCATAGATTTTGCAATATCCAGTGCCTCCAGCCGTTTCTTGAATCACCCTACAGTGCAGAAGGAGGCCATTTGGTCCATCAAGTCCGCACCGACAACAATCCCACCCAGATCCTATTCCCATAACCCCAAGTACTTCTCCTGCTAATCCCACTGACGTTAAAGGGCAATATAGATGGCCAATCAACCTAACCTGCACATCTTTGGGCTGCGGGAGGAAACCGGAGCACCTGGAGGAAACGCACACAGATACGGGGAGAAAATGCAAACTCCACATAGACAGTTACCATCTAAGGCCAGAATTGAACCTGGGTCTCTGGCACTGTGAGACAGCAGTACTAACTATTGTGCCACCGTGCTGCCCATAATATCAGAGTTAATCAAGTTGGATGAATTCTGGCATCTGTGATGATTGGGGACACTGGAGGAGACGAGGATGGGTCATCCACACGACACTTCTAGCTGAAGTGGGGCAGCATGGTGGCACAGTGGTTAGCACTGCTGCCTCACAGCGCCAGAGACCCGGGTTCAAATCCCGGCTTGGGTCACTGTCTGTGTGGAGTCTGCACGTTCAAGGTCTGAAGGTGGATAAATCACCTGGACCAGATGGACTGCACCTCAGGATTCTAAAAGAGATAGCTGAGGAAATTATGGAGACATTGATGGTGATCTTTCAGGAATCACTGGAGGCTGGGAGGGTCCCAGAGGACTGGAAAGTAGCTAATGTAAAACCGCTGTTCAAGAAGGGAGAGAGGCAGCAGACGGAAAATTATAGGCTGGCTAGCCTGACTTCGGTCATTGCCAAGATTTTAGAGTCCATTATTAAAGATGAGATCGCAGAGTACTTGTAAGTGCATGATAAAATAGGACTGAGTCAGCACGGCTTTGTCAAGAGGAGATCATGTCTGACAAATCTGTTAGAGTTCTTTGAAGAGGTAACAAGGAAGTCAGATAAAGGAGAACCAATGGACGTGATTTATTTAGATTTCCAAAAGGCCTTTGACAAGATGCCGCACAGGAGACTGTTATATAAGTTAAGATCCCATGGTGTTAAGGGTAAGATCCTGGCATGGATAGAGGATTGGCTGACTGGCAGAAGAGAGTGGGGATAAAGGGTTTTTTTTCAGGATGGCAGCCGGTGATTAATGGTGTGCCTTGGGGTCGGTGCTGGGACCACAACTTTTCACAATATACATTAACGATTTGGAGGAAAGAACCGAAGGCACTGTTGCTAAGTTTGCAGATGATACAAAGATATGTAGAGGGACAGGTAGTATTGAGGAAACAGGGAATCTGCAGAAGGACTTGGACAGGTTAGGAGAGTGGGCAAAGAAGTGGCAGATGGAATACAATGTGGAAAAAAGTGAGGTTATGCACTTTTGAAGGAGGAATGGGGACATAGACTATTTTCTAAATGGGAAATGCTTAGGAAATCAGAAACACATAAGGACTTGGGAATCATTGTTCAAGATTCTCTTAAGGTTAACGTGCAGCTCCAGTCGGCAGTTAGGAAGGCAAATGCAATGTTAGCATACATGTCGAGAGGGCTAGAATACAAGAACAGGGATATACTTCTGAGGCTGTATAAGGCTCTGGCCAGACCCCATTTGGAGTATTGTGAGCAGTTTTGGGCCCCATATCTAAGGAAGGATGAGCTGGTCTTGGAAAGGGCCCAGAGGAGGTTCACAAGAATGATCCCTGGAATTAAGAGCTTGTTGTATGAGGAACGGTTGAGGATTCTGGGTCTGTACTCATTGGAGTTTAGAAGGATGAGGGGTGACCTTATTGAAACTTACAGGATACTGCGAAGCTGTATAGAATGAACATGGAGAGGATGTTTCCATTAGTAGGAAAAACTAGAACCAGGGGGCACAACCTCAGGCTAAAGGGATGATCCTTTAAAACAGAGATGAGGAGGAATTTCTTCAGCCAGAGAGTGGTAAATCTGTGGAACCCTTTGTCACAAAAGGCTGTGGAGGCCAGGTTATTGAGTGTCTTTAAGACAGAGAGAGATAGGTTCTTGATTAATAAAGGGATCAGGGGTTACAGGGAAAAGGCAGGAGAATGGGGATGAGAAAAATATCAGCCATGATTGAATGGAGCAGACCCGATGGACCGAGTGGCCTAATTCTGCTCCTATATCTTATGGTCTCCCCATGTCTGTGTTGGTTTCCTCTGGGTGCCCCGGTTTCCTCCCACACTCCGAAGATGTGTAGGTTGGTTTGATTGGCCATGCTAAATTGCCCCTTAGTGTCAGGGGGACTAGCAGGGTAAATATGTGCGATTATGGGGGTAGGGGCTGGGTGGGATTGTGGTCAGTGCAGACTCAATGGGCCGAATGGCCTCCTTCTGCACTGTAGAGATTCTATGATTCCATGAAGATTATAGCAAATGCTTCAACCTTATCTTTTGCACTGATGTGCTGGGCTCCTCCATTATTGAGGATAGGGATATTTGTGGAGCCTCCTCCTCCTGTGATTGGTTTAATTGTCCACCACCATTCATGACTGGATGTGGCAGGACTGCAGAGCTTAGATCTGATCCGTTGGTTGTGGAATTTATTATCTCTATCACTTGCTACTTAAGCTGTTTGGCACTCAAATAGTCATGGGTTGTATCTTCACCAGGTTGGCACCTCATTTTTAGGCAAGCCTGGTGTTCCTCCTGGAATGCACTCCTGTCCTCTCCATTGAGACTACAGGAGTGCATTCCAGGAGGAACACCAGGCATGCCTAAAAAATGAGGTGTCAACCTGGTGAAGCTACAAGCCTCTGGAATAGGACTTCAAGACTTCAAGACACACATCGAGTCATAGAGTCACACAGGTTTACAGCATGGAAACAGGCCCTTTGGCCCAACTTGTCCATGCTGCCCTTTTTTTTTAAAACCCCTAAGCTAATCCCAATTGCCCGCATTTGGCCCATATCCCTCTATACCCATCGTGCCCATGTAACTGTCTAAATGCTTTTTAAAAGATAAAATTGTACCTGCCTCTAGTACTACCTCTGGCAGCTTGTTCCAGACACTCACCACCCTCTGTGTGAAAAAATTGCCCCTCTGGACACATGTTATAACTCAGAGATTACAGAGAACTATCACCAAGGCATGATTACTTAAATGCACTATTTCACACGACAGCAATAAATGGAGATCCTGTCAACCAAAACAGGTGATTATAAATTGAGCACTGCTGTCTGTGCACTAAAACAGGGATACACTTATGATGCCAATTACACAACCTTTGGACTGTGACCTTACTCTGGTGCTGTGCAGTCTGTGGTGACCGTGCAAGTGGTGACTATTGCTGATCATTGGGGAGGAAACAAGATCAAAAACTACAGAAGAAAACTTTAAAAATAAACCCATGAAAATCAGTAAGCTTGAAAAGAAAAGAGGGAGAAATGATAAGGAGGGAAATAATGGAGTAAATATGCATCAAAGTTCTCAGAGCAAAAGAAAAGTCAGGAAAAGAAACACAATTTAGGAAAAGGTGAAAAGATGGATGTTTAACATCCTCTGAAGGTGAAGTAAATGGAAAGGTAAGAGAACAAGATCAACGATTAATAATATTGAACAGCAAGGCTTTTCTTTCAAAGGCTTCAAAGTCACCATTCTGTTTCTGCCTTTGAACAGTAGAAAATCTGTAGAGGATGAACAGAGCTTGTAGCATGGAATCACACAGAGAACGCTAGCTCTGTAATGAAGGAGCACTCCCCTCTCAGGTTAAGCATTGTTCGTGTTGAAGGTCAGTGACCCGCTTTCAGCTCATTATCATGCTGATATTTGTTCGAGAATTCCATGCACAGGTTACAGGCCCTGAGCTTGAATGCTGAAGAGCCTGATATTGATCTTCAGGCCACATTTCAGTGGAAACAGAATCATTCATGAAGATCAAGTTGCTGCCGGATCCGTTGCCCCTGCATCTGAATGCGAAAGGCTGGGCGACTGGGCCTTGGGGTGTGGATTGGGGCAATTGGCAATTTGGGGCGAGGGGTGGAGGGGGGTGGTGGCTGACAGTGGTCGATGGAGGGAGGGCAGGTGGCTGGCAGTGGCTGGATCAGGGGGATGATGGTAACAGTGGTCAGTGGAGGGGGGTGGCTAGCAGTGGTCATTGGAGAGGGAGTGCGGGGGGTGTGGCTAGCAGTGGTCAGTGCAGGGGGGGTGGGTGATGAGAGAGGTGGTGGCTGGCAGTGGTCAGTGGCCAGGGGGTGGTGGCTGGCAGTGGCCGGATCTGGGGGGGTAATGGTAACAGTGGTCATTGGAGGGGGGATGATCATTAGCAGTGATCAGTGGAGGGGGGAATTGGTGGGGTGGTCTCTAGCAGTGGTTGGTGGAGGGGGGTGGGGGGGTTGGTCACTAACAGTGGTCGGTGAGGGGGGGGGGGGTGATTTCTATCTGGCAGCTAAGCTGCCCACATTCTTGTAACGTGGGTTTCTGGAGTATTTTTGCATTCAGCCACATATCAGGGCCGTCCTGCTGATTAGTGCCACATTGCGTTAAGTTCAAAGTGTTGTGAGCAATGTGCTGGAGAATAAAAATATTGAACACGGACCTTACAGATTACACAGGGCCCTAATTTAAATAACAAGTTCCATTATTAGCAGAATCAAGGCTCATATTCCTGACGCAACCACACCTCCTTTACACCAATATGGTGGGAGGCGCACTTCTGGTCTGTAATGACGATACTCTTCCCACCCGGGAAGGTTAAGAGGCCTGAAAAACAAAGCATGGCCAAATTTCTCGGCATTGATATATTTTAGGGAATTGAAGGAAGGGTCATCAGTCTCTTCCTTCAATATCTACCGAGAACATCCCAAATTAGAATTCATTAACAGTGCAGCTAAGAAGTACTTACACTACTGCAAGCCTGCTTGTTGGAACTGGCCTCATTTGGAGCATACACAATGAATATGGGGAGGGTGTGAATCCATTTCATTATGCTGTTGAGAATTCTTTACTAAACATACCGGGGTGACACCCCTTCTTGGCGTGGGCTACAGTGGGTGGTTCAGAAGGATGAAGACCATTCACAACACTCAGCTCAGTTAGAGCCAGTCACCATTCAAAGCTGGGAGTCAGACTCTTCACCAATCAACAGTGGGAAATGAAATGTTCTGTGAACAAGTGTAGCAGCATCGCAGATACATTTTAAAAACAACACGTGTTGATGAAGCTGAGATCGAAAGCAACCAGAACAGTTAATCCCTCACTGACACTTCAAGTCTTAATCAAATGCTGATCAGATGATATAAAGCACCAACTGAACGTGTTGACTCCAGTTCTTATTGAACTCAGAAACAAAATGGTAATGAATAAATATGAGCGTGAGAAGGAAAGTCTTAAGAGGAACTTACCCACTGTAGAGAACAAGAACGGTGAGAGTAGAGCAAAAGCTGAGGATAGTTTCATTCTCGTGCAGTGGAAGCTTTGGGTCAGTAACTGTGCAGTCACCCACTTGTACTAACACTTGTCTCAGAGAATGGAGCTGGTTTATATATAAAGGGAGGGCTGTTCACTGACTCACTGAGCAATGTGAAATGTACAGCTGCCTAACGTTTACACAAATCCAGCTGGACTTGGGGCTGGGCTGGAGCAAGGGCTGCCTCTGGTATAGAGAGTGGGGGTGTAAGGGAAGGATTGGGGAGTGTGATTGCCTCCAGTTAACAGGGCCATGTGATGCTTACAGATCTTACCAAGGGCCCATGTGTCCCTGATGCTATTTTTAACATTTTTCTGAGCGTGTCCAAACAGTCATGTACACCTCAGTGCCTCCCTCTCAGCTCCACACAGGATGCAAATACTTTCTCTGCCGTTGTCTTGGAAACCAATCTGAGAGGCCAACTATCACCGGGCTTGTCGTGCGAGGCTGCAACCTGTCGATCGATTTGCCAGGAGCTTAACATGACAGCAGTAGACCCTAACATGACCCCAACATGACTGCTGCATGGTAATAGCAGGACAAGGCGCTTAAGAGTGGGAATTAATTGCCTGGTTAAAGGCCTCAATTGGCCCACAGGCAGACAGGGAGCCAAATACTAACCCCCAGCACCCCCCATCACAGCGGTTGGTATCATTGTGGTGGAAGCAGAAGCTGGCTTTATGCCCCCCCCCCACCACCACCACCACCACCACCCTCTCCCCCCTCCTCTCCCCTCCCCGCCCCTCATACTGGTAGTGGAACATACTTCCTCAAGTGTGAGGCCACATTTTGCAGCACATTAGGAATGAAGGGAAGATATACGACATCTCAGAAAATCATCACGTATATTCAAAATGACTGGAATTACTTCAAGAGATAATTGCAACTTCAAACGATAAACTGAAATTTCGCCTTGCACATTTCTTCCGATCAGTGTAAATAATGTAAATAATCCACTCCCTTTATTGAATCCATAGCTGGGAATGCCCAGGTTTAGGTTCAGCTCTGAAGAAAAAGAATCAGGGTCCATCTCCCTCAATCTCGTCCATTCTTGGAGCATGACTTTAAAGGTTGGGGACTGGTTCTGGTCGTTAGCCCACACCCTGTTTCTACATGGTCGGCTTCAGTACAGTGATAGGCGATCTTCATGGAATCGGACCAGCTTTTCGAAGAGTTGTGATTCATGGTACCTCAAAGTCTACATTCTGAAATGTTCTCCTCACCAACCAGCTCCCCCCTCCCCGCCCCACCCCCCATATCAATTTATGTCCCAAACAACCCCTACGAACCCTCATGCTCCATGCCAATGATGCCTTTCAAACAATCCCATGACCTCTCATACTTCGCATGCCAATGTATGTCCACCAAACAATCATTTTGGTCCCTCATTCCCCCATACTAAGCACATCCATACCCATTCACCCACAATACACTGCATAGAAGCAAAGAACACTATGGTGACAGTAGGGTATATAAATAAAATATGTTAAAACAAAGGGGCGGCACAGTAGCACAATGGTTAGCATTGCTGCCTCACAGCTCCACGGACCTGGGTTCGATTCCCGGCTTGGGTCACTGTCTGTGTGGAGTTTGCACATTCTCCTCGTGTCTGCGTGGGTTTCCTCTGGGTGTTCCGGTTTCCTCCCACAGTCCAAAGATGTGCGGGTTAGGTGGATTGGCCATGCTAAAATTGCACCTTAGTGTCCTGAGATGTGTAGGTTAGAGGGATTAGCGGGTAAATATGTAGGGATATGGGGGTGGGGCCTGGGTGGGATTGTGGTCAGTGCAGACTCGAAGGGCCCAATAGCCTCTTTCTGCACTGTAGGGTTTCTATGACTCTATGATCCATTCATTGATAACTTTTCACTCTCTTAAAAAAACTTTTTTTACTGCAGCCAATAAAAGTGTTGATAATTCAGACCCTTTAATGTATGAATAGCTGAAACAGCAAGCACTGGAACCATTTTTATTTTGTGGAAATAAACATTGTGACATTGACAGCATAGATCAGAGAAACAGAGTTGTTCACCAAGCAATGTTTTCCCTGGAGCTCAGGAATTTTAATAGGCTAATGGACCTCTGGTTTTCAGCCAAGTCTCACTGAGAAGCCAGAAATCCATTGGAGTCCATTGGAGTACTAAACGTGTGGCGAAGTATTTTCACGATTAGCAATTCTAAGGGGCACTGGTCCTACCGGGCTTTCATACCTTAATCGCAGTCTGCAGCTCTTTCAGGATCTAATGCCATGGCAAACATAACTCACAAATGTCGCACCCATAATAAACATAAAGTAAAATTCTCTTTTATATTACTCATGATATCAAATGACACCCAAACTGCTTCCCTTATTAAAGTCAGTTTGCTGTAAATGTGTAATGGAGAAGATGAGGCAATTCCAAGGTCTGGTTAATCTTATATAGATCCATCAGTGTATACTGGGTGTATTGGTCATTTCAGATGTATCTCTACAGGTATACGTTAAGACAACAGCTAACTGAAGCATGGATTCCTTACCAATCTTTCAACATGTCAACCGTGGCTCAGTAACACAAGTCCTGCCTCTCACTCAAAGTTTCCGCCACCTGAAGTTGTCTCCCAGGAGTAATAAATCCTAAAATTTAAATTCAGCACAGGGAATCACTCTGCCCTTTAAATCAACTAATTTTCTGAAGGATTCCACGCCTGTTTCCCTTCTAACCCATCATTTTTGATGTGAGTAAATGGAGTGATTCCTAGCTGTCTTACCATAATGAACATTGACAGATATGATTTCTTATTTTCCACTTTGTTAAGCTGAAAGGCAGCAATAAGATAGAAAGCCCCAGATTTTCACTCCCAATGTGGGTGCACAGAGTAGGGAAAATGTCCGATTCTGCAAACCTGACAGAGGTAAGAAGTTCTCCAGACCACGTGAATGGCAATGTGAATGGTCAGACTTGCTGCTTTAATACTAATAAAGGAAAGAATAAATCAAAAAACAGCCCTCACCCCTCACACCCCACACACTCCCTAAGCCCCATCCATGCCATTTCATGTCATCTCCATAGCCCCTCAAACCCTCTATGCCAACATATAAACCTCTACCCACCCCTCTGGCCCCCATAACTTCCATGCAACCTACATCCCTCTACCCACCCCATAAGCCTTTATAGGCCCTATGCCAACTTAGTGCCAACTAATACCAGCACATGCCATCACTCACCACCCTTTGCCCTTAAGCTTTCATTGCCAACTTACCCAGTCTACCTATGGGTAGACTTCAAAAGCCATAGTGAGGTTAAACAAATAAAGTTCTAAGCGTCTACTGATGACGTCACTGTTTTTTTAAGAATTCATGATTAAAAATCCATTCACTTAGCTTAAGTTCCCTCAACTAATTAATCCCCTATAATAAACAAGCAATGTTTTAAGTATTTAACCCATATAATAATAAACACTTGTATTCATAACCCCATATCAAAAAACTATAACCAATTGGAGCTCTCAGTCAAACTGTGAACTGACAGACACCCCTCTGTGATAATGATAGATTGTGAAATCAGTCATGCAGCACAAATCCTATAATGTTAGCCTTCAGTTTAATGTCAACAAACAAAGTTAAATAGCAAGCACTGATTCTTTTAAACTACAGGTTCTTTTAGATTTAAAGGAGGGAGATTTAAACACCATAACAGCTTGACAAATTTTATGAGTTGACCCACATTTTACGCACATACATGTATATTTTTAACCATTCCATAGGGTACTTAGCTCTCCAAAAGGAATCCCTGGACCTGCTCCAAAGGCTTCCGAACCTCACCAAAGTGTATCCTACCTCCCCAAAAATCTATTATTAACTTTAGATCTTCTCATGAAGAGTGTATATGCCTACAAGTCATATTTCAGAAACCTGGGTAATGAAAACACATCTGACTGAAAGCAGCTGTCGCTGTAACTATGATGGGCAAACTACAACCCACCCTTTCCCCTGCCACCCACGCACCACCCCCCCCCCCGCCCCCCCACCCACCGCCGCCCAACCCCACACTGGCAAAAAATCAAGGGTGCTGGGTTCAGTGGGGGGAACTACTTGTGGAATCAGGGATTTGGCATCATTTTGGCTAAATTCCTTCCATCACGATGAAAATTCAATCCCGAAAGTAGAAATCGTTGTAAGAGTTATCTCAGTACTATACCATGGGCATGTCAAAATGATAGCAGTTAAAAACTGGTACAGCACACTGCTCCTTTCATGGGAATCTCTACATAAAGAGTATGGAATGCTTTGCCATGGAATAGTTGAGACAGTGACCACTGAAGGGGAAAGTGGGGAATTTATTTGAAGCAGAGGAATGTACAATGTTATGGGGACAGTGCAAAGCAATGAGATTAGTTATATATTGCACTAGTAAAGTGAAAGCACAGATATATACAAATCACCGCCTTCTGTGCAGTTAGGGTCTATGATTTTTTGGTTATTAGTTTAAAAAATACTTTTAAATATAGATAGCTGAGAATTAATCCTGGATTTTAGATTGGAGGTGAGTTCAGTACAGGTTAGGGTGGTGCTATTGTGAGGTCTGGAAACCCAGAAGGACGGATTTCCCAATTGTTTTATAAATGCAAGATTCCGTCAAATCTTTTCTGTGGGGCTTTACCCATAGACAGGGTGATTGACAGGGTGGGAAGACCACAAAAACAGTGAGAGGCAGCATGGTGGGGGACAGGAGGTTCTGGATCATGGGAGGAAGTTTGGGATCAAAGGGTAAATTCCAATGAGATTTGGGGACAATCAATCATGGGGGCTTGGGGTGTCAAGGAGCAACAGTGATGGTCATGGTTTGGGGAGAGGAGGGAAGCAAATGGATTGCTGTGGATTTGAGGTATTTACTGAAAAGCTAGTTGAGCCTGGTCCTTCTCATAGAATAGAATCATAGAATCCCGACAGTGCAGAAGGAGGCCATTCTGCCCGTTGAGCCTGCACTGACCACAATCCACCCAGGCCTTACCCGCGTAACCCCACATATTTACCCTGCTAATCCCCCTGACACGAAGAGACAGTTTATCATGGCCAATCAACCTAACCTGCACATCTTTGAGGAGGAAACCCACACAGACACGGGGAGGATGTGCAAACTCCACACAGTGACCCGAGGCTGGAATTGAACCCAGGTCCCTGGCGCAGTGAGGCAGCAATGCTAACCACTGTGCCACCGTGCCACCCCCTAAATCAGTAGAAAGATAACCAACATCTTGACCCACAAACAATGCTGTGAAGACATTTTCCAACCTCTCTGTGCTTCTTTTAAGCTCGGTAAGAAGTCTCACAACACCAGGTTAAAGTCCAACAGGTTTATTTGGTAGCAAATACCATAAGCTTTCGGAGCACTGCTCCTTCGTCAGATGGAGTGGAAATGTGCTCTCAAACAGTGCAAACAGACAAAATCAAGTTGCAGAATACTGATTAGAATGCGAATCCTACAGCCAGCCAGGTCTTAAAGGTACAGACAACGTGGGTGGAGGGAACATTAAACACAGGTTAAAGAAATGTGTGTTGTCTCCAGACAGAACAGCTAGTGAGATTCTACAAGCCCAGGAGGCAAGCTGTGGGGGTTACTGATAATGTGACATAAATCCAACATCCCGGTTTAGGCCGTCCTCATGTGTGCGGAACTTGGCTATCAGTTTCTGCTCAGCGACTCTGCGCTGTCGTGTGTTGTGAAGGCCGCCTTGGAGAACGCTTACCTGAAGATCCAAGGCTGAATGCCCGTGACTGCTGAAGTGCTCCCCCACAGGAAGAGAACAGTCTTGCCTGGTGATTGTCGAGCGGTGTTCATTCATCTGTTGTCGTAGCGTCTGCATGGTTTCCCCAATGTACCATGCCTCGGGACATCCTTTCCTGCAGTGTATCAGGTTGACAATGTTGGCCGAGTTGCAAGAGTAGGTACCGTGTACCTGGTGTTCTCACGTGAGATGATGGCATCCGTGTCGATGATCCGGCACGTCTTGCAGAGGTTGCTGTGGCAGGGTTGTGTGGTGTCGTGGTCACTGTTCTCCTGAAGGCTGGGTAGTTTGCTGCGGACAATGGTCTGTTTGAGGTTGCATGGTTGTTTGAATGCAAGAAGTGGGGGTGTGGGGATGGCCTTGGCGAGATGTTCGTCTTCATCACTGACATGTTGAAGGCTCCGGAGGAGATGCCGTAGCTTCTCCGCTCCGGGGAAGTACTGGACGATGAAGGGTACTCTGTCCACCGTGTCCCGTGTTTGTCTTCTGAGGAGGTCGGTGCGGTTTTTCGCTGTGGCGCGTCGGAACTGTTGATCGATGAGTCGAGCGCCATATCCTGTTCTTCTGAGGGCATCTTTCAGCGTCTGGAGGTGTCTGTTGCGATCCTCCTCATCTGTGCAGATCCTGAGTATTCGGAGGGCTTGTCCGTAGGGGATGGCTTCTTTAACGTGTTTAGGGTGGAAGCTGGAGAAGTGGAGCATCATGAGGTTATCCGTGGGCTTGCGGTACAGTGAAGTGCTGAGGTGACCGTCCTTAATGGAGATGCGTGTGTCCAAGAATGCAACTGATTCCGGAGAGTAGTCCATGGTGAGTCTGATGGTGGGATGGAACTTGTTGATGTCATCATATAGTTGTTTCAGTGATTGCTCACCATGACTCCAAAGGAAGAAAATGTCATCGATGTACCTGGTGTATAGCCTCAGTTGAAGGTCCTGTGCGGTGAACAAGTCTTGTTCGAACCTGTGCATGAAGATGTTGGCATATTGAGGTGCGAATTTGGTCCCCATGGCTGTTCCGTGTGTCTAGATGAAGAACTGGTTGTTGAACGTGAAGACATTGTGGTCCAGGATTTTAAGCTGTCAAAGTTCCCAAGAACCGGTAGCTAAGTTAGAATGACTCTTAGAATCAAAGTACAATATAATAATTAAATGGCCATCCACTTCCCACAAGTAGATAGGTCCCCACCCCTTGTCCCAGCTCTGTTAAAACTGGAATTAGACAGCTTCAAGCAGATTTAGTTCATTTTCCATATTTCTTGTGATTTACCCTCCCACTCAACTCCACCCCACCAGCTTCTGTGAGTTAAAATTCAGTCCTACAGTTTGGGAGACCTTTTTATTTTCAAACAGAATGCAGAAATACAACAAGTTTATTCAGAAATTGATAACATTCAAACAATTCATCCTATGTGGAAAAGTGAATGATTCTGAAAATTGGCCGGAAAACCCGTGTCAGTCCAACATTCAGTTGCGATTCTTTTGAGGTCCTTGTAGACTTTAGTTCAACATTTTTCAAATTTCTGAATCTTGATCTTACTTTTGGTAGCGCTGAAATGCAAAAACCATCTGTTATTCTGGAATCAGTCACGGTACAGTGTCTGGCAGAGAGACAGAATGATCAAGGGCACAGGGAGACAACTGAGACCTGATGAGAGGGGGAATCAACCTCAACCTCTCATTGATATCACAGAGAGGCAAACATGCCTCTGGCAACACAGAGCCACAGATTTGTACCTGCCCTTTCCTCCTACTCTTCAAACTGAAATCAGGGCATTACAAATGAGAGGCAAACCTCAATATCAAACTCTCACTGCTTAGACCATAAGACCATAAAGACACAGGAGCAGAATTAGGCCACTTGGCCCATAGGGTCTGCTCCATTCAATCATGGCTGGTATTTTTCTCATCCCCATTCTCCTGCCTTTTCCCCATAATCTCTGATCCCCTTATTAATCAAGAACCTATCTATCTCTGTCTTAAAGACACTCAATGACCTGGCCTCCACAGCCTTCTGCGGCAAAGAGTTCCACAGATTCACCACTTTCTGGCTGAAGAAATTCCTCCTCATCTGTTTTAAAGGATAGTCCCTTTAGCCTGGGGTTGTGCCCTCTGGTTCTAGTTTTTCCAACTAATGGAAACACCCTCTCCATGTCCACTCTATCCAGGCCTCGCAATATCCTGTAAGTTTCAGTAAGATCCCCCCTCATCCTTCTAAACTCCAACGAGTACAGTCCCAGAATCCTCAACCGTTCCTCGTACGACAAGCTCTTCATTCCAGGGATCATTCTTGTGAACCTCCTCTGGACCCTTTCCAAGGTCAACACATTCTTCCTTAGATATGGGGCCCAAAACTGCTCATAATACTCCAAATGGGGTCTGACCAGAGCCTTATACAGCCTCAGAAGTGAATCCCTGCTCTTGTATTCTAGCCCTCTCGACATGAATGCTAACATTGCATTTGCCTTCCTAACCGCCGACTGAACCTGCACGTTAACCTTAAGATAATTTTGAACAATGACTCCTAAGACCCTTTGTGTTTCTGATTTCCTAAGCATTTCCCATTTAGAAAATAGTCTATGCCCCCATTTCTCCTTCCAAAGTGCATAACCTCACTCTTTTCTACATTGTATTCCATTTGCCACTTCTTTGCCCACTCTCCTAACCTGTCCAAGTCCTTCCGCAGCACCCTTGCTTCATCAATACTACCTGTACCTCTACATAACTTTGTATCATCTGCAAACTTAGCAACAGTGCCTTCAGTTCCTTCCTCCAAATCGTTAATGTATATTGTGAAAAGTTGTTGTCCCAGCACTGACCCCTGAGGCACACCACTAGTCACTAGCTGCCATCCTGAAAAAGACTCCTTTATCCCCACTCTCTGCCTTCTGCCAGTCAGCTAATCCTCTATCTATGCCAGGATCTTACCCTTAACACCATGGGCTCTTAACTTATTTAACAGTTTTCTATGCGGCACCTTGTCAAAGGCCTTTTGGAAATCTAAATAAATCTTGTCCACTGGTTCTCCTTTATCTAATTTCCTTGTTACCTCTTCAAAGACCTCTAACAGATTTTGTTAGACATGACCTCCCCTTGACAAAGCCATGCTGACTCAGTCCTATTTTGTCATGCACTTCCAAGTACTCTGTGATCTCATCTTTAATAATGGACTCTAAAATCTTGCCAATGACCGAAGTCAGGCTAACCGGCCTATAATTTCCCATCTGCTGCCTCCCTCCCTTCTTGAACAGCAGTGTTACATTAGCTACTTTCCAGTCCTCT
>NW_027590382.1:377500-388676 GCF_964213995.1 Mustelus asterias | reverse complement strand
CCCTCCCCCTCGACCCTCCCCCCTCGACCCTCCCCCTCGACCCTCCCCCTCGACCCTCCCCCTCGACCCTCCCCCCTCGACCCTCCCCCTCGACCCTCCCCCTCGACCCTCCCCCTCGACCCTCCCCCTCGACCCTCCCCCTCGACCCTCCCCCTCGCCCCTCCCCCTCGCCCCTCCCCCTCGCCCCTCCCCCTCGCCCCTCCCCCTCGCCCCTCCCCCTCGCCCCTCCCCCTCGCCCCTCCCCCTCGCCCCTCCCCCTCGCCCCTCCCCCTCGCCCCTCCCCCTCGCCCCTCCCCCTCGCCCCTCCCCCTCGCCCCTCCCCCTCGCCCCTCGCCCCTCCCCCTCGCCCCCTCCCCCTCCCCCTCGCCCCTCCCCCTCGCCCCTCCCCCTCGCCCCTCCCCCTCGCCCCTCCCCCTCGCCCCTCCCCCTCGCCCCTCCCCCTCGCCCCTCCCCCTCGCCCCTCCCCCTCGCCCCTCCCCCTCGCCCCTCCCCCTCGCCCCTCCCCCTCGCCCCTCCCCCTCGCCCCTCCCCCTCGCCCCTCCCCCTCGCCCCTCCCCCTCGCCCCTCCCCCTCGCCCCTCCCCCCTCGCCCCTCCCCCTCGCCCCTCCCCCTCGCCCCTCCCCCTCGCCCCTCCCCCTCGCCCCTCCCCCTCGCCCCTCCCCCTCGCCCCTCCCCCTCGCCCCTCCCCCTCGCCCCTCCCCCTCGCCCCTCCCCCTCGCCCCTCCCCCTCGCCCCTCCCCCTCGCCCCTCCCCCCTCGCCCCTCCCCCTCGCCCCTCCCCCTCGCCCCTCCCCCTCGCCCCTCCCCCTCGCCCCTCCCCCTCGCCCCTCCCCCTCGCCCCTCCCCCTCGCCCCTCCCCCTCGCCCCTCCCCCTCGCCCCTCACCCTCGCCCCTCACCCTCGCCCCTCACCCTCGCCCCTCACCCTCGCCCCTCACCCTCGCCCCTCACCCTCGCCCCTCACCCTCGCCCCTCACCCTCGCCCCTCACCCTCGCCCCTCACCCTCGCCCCTCCCCCTCCCCCCTCACCCTCGCCCCTCACCCTCGCCCCTCCCCCTCGACCCTCCCCCTCGACCCTCCCCCTCGACCCTCCCCCTCGCCCCTCCCCCCTCGCCCCTCCCCCTCGCCCCTCCCCCTCGCCCCTCCCCCTCGCCCCTCCCCCTCGCCCCTCCCCCTCGCCCCTCCCCCTCGCCCCTCCCCCTCGCCCTGCCCCTCGCCCCTCCCCCTCGCCCCTCCCCCTCGCCCCTCCCCCCTCGCCCCTCCCCCTCGCCCCTCCCCCTCGCCCCTCCCCCTCGCCCCTCCCCCTCGCCCCTCCCCCTCGCCCCTCCCCCTCGCCCCTCCCCCTCGCCCCTCCCCCTCGCCCCTCCCCCTCGCCCCTCCCCCTCGCCCCTCCCCCTCGCCCCTCCCCCTCGCCCCTCCCCCTCGCCCCTCCCCCTCGCCCCTCCCCCTCGCCCCTCCCCCTCGCCCCTCCCCCTCGCCCCTCCCCCTCGCCCCTCCCCCTCGCCCCTCCCCCTCGCCCCTCCCCCTCGCCCCTCCCCCTCGCCCCTCCCCCTCGCCCCTCCCCCTCGCCCCTCCCCCTCGCCCCTCCCCCTCGCCCCTCCCCCTCGCCCCTCCCCCTCGCCCCCTCGCCCCTCCCCCTCGCCCCTCCCCCTCGCCCCTCCCCCTCGCCCCTCCCCCTCGCCCCTCCCCCTCGCCCCTCCCCCCTCGCCCCTCCCCCTCGCCCCTCCCCCTCGCCCCTCCCCCTCGCCCCTCCCCCTCGCCCCTCCCCCTCGCCCCTCCCCCTCGCCCCTCCCCCTCGCCCCTCCCCCTCGCCCCTCCCCCTCGCCCCTCCCCCTCGCCCCTCCCCCTCGCCCCTCCCCCTCGCCCCTCCCCCTCGCCCCTCCCCCTCGCCCCTCGCCCCTCCCCCTCGCCCCTCCCCCTCGCCCCTCCCCCTCGCCCCTCCCCCTCGCCCCTCCCCCTCGCCCCTCCCCCTCGCCCCTCCCCCTCGCCCCTCCCCCTCGCCCCTCCCCCTCGCCCCTCCCCCTCGCCCCTCCCCCTCGCCCCTCCCCCTCGCCCCTCCCCCTCGCCCCTCCCCCTCGCCCCTCCCCCTCGCCCCTCCCCCTCGCCCCTCCCCCTCGCCCCTCCCCCTCGCCCCTCCCCCTCGCCCCTCCCCCTCGCCCCTCCCCCTCGCCCCTCCCCCTCGCCCCTCCCCCTCGCCCCTCCCCCTCGCCCCTCCCCCTCGCCCCTCCCCCTCGCCCCTCCCCCTCGCCCCTCCCCCTCGCCCCTCCCCCTCGCCCCTCCCCCTCGCCCCTCCCCCTCGCCCCTCCCCCTCGCCCCTCCCCCTCGCCCCTCCCTCCCCCTCGCCCCTCCCCCTCGCTCCCCTCGCCCCTCCCCCTCGCCCCTCCCTCGCCCCTCCCCCTCGCCCCTCCCCCTCGCCCCTCCCCCCTCGCCCCTCCCCCTCGCCCCTCCCCCTCGCCCCTCCCCCCTCGCCCCTCCCCCTCGCCCCTCCCCCTCGCCCCTCCCCCTCGCCCCTCCCCCTCGCCCCTCCCCCTCGCCCCTCCCCCTCGCCCCTCCCCCTCGCCCCTCCCCCTCGCCCCTCCCCCTCGCCCCTCCCCCGCGCCCCTCCCCCTCGCCCCTCCCCCTCGCCCCTCCCCCTCGCCCCTCCCCCTCGCCCCTCCCCCTCGCCCCTCCCCCTCGCCCCTCCCCCTCGCCCCTCCCCCTCGCCCCTCCCCCTCGCCCCTCCCCCTCGCCCCTCCCCCTCGCCCCTCCCCCTCGCCCCTGCCCCTCGCCCCTCCCCCTCGCCCCTCCCCCTCGCCCCTCCCCCTCGCCCCTCCCCCTCGCCCCTCCCCTCGCCCCTCCCCTCGCCCCTCCCCTCGCCCCTCCCCCTCGCCCCTCCCCTCGCCCCTCCCCCTCGCCCTCCCCTCCCCGTCCCCCTCGCCCTCCCCTCCCCGTCCCCCTCGCCCTCCCCTCCCCGTCCCCCTCGCCCTCCCCTCCCCGTCCCCCTCGCCCTCCCCTCCCCGTCCCCCTCGCCCTCCCCTCCCCGTCCCCCTCGCCCTCCCCTCCCCGTCCCCCTCGCCCTCCCCTCCCCGTCCCCCTCGCCCTCCCCTCCCCGTCCCCCTCGCCCTCCCCTCCCCGTCCCCCTCGCCCTCCCCTCCCCGTCCCCCTCGCCCTCCCCTCCCCGTCCCCCTCGCCCTCCCCTCCCCGTCCCCCTCGCCCTCCCCTCCCCGTCCCCCTCGCCCTCCCCCTCCCCGTCCCCCTCGCCCTCCCCTCCCCGTCCCCCTCGCGCTCCCCTCCCCGTCCCCCTCGCCCTCCCCTCCCCGTCCCCCTCGCCCTCCCCTCCCCGTCCCCCTCGCCCTCCCCTCCCCGTCCCCCTCGCCCTCCCCTCCCCGTCCCCCTCGCCCTCACCTCCCCGTCCCCCTCGCCCTCCCCTCCCCGTCCCCCTCGCCCTCCCCTCCCCGTCCCCCTCGCCCTCCCCTCCCCGTCCCCCTCGCCCTCCCCTCCCCGTCCCCCTCGCCCTCCCCTCCCCGTCCCCCTCGCCCTCCCCTCCCCGTCCCCCTCGCCCTCCCCTCCCCGTCCCCCTCGCCCTCCCCTCCCCGTCCCCCTCGCCCTCCCCTCCCCGTCCCCCTCGCCCTCCCCCTCCCCCTCGCCCTCGCCCTCCCCGTCCCCCTCGCCCTCGCCCTCCCCGTCCCCCTCGCCCTCGCCCTCCCCGTCCCCCTCGCCCTCCGCTCCCCGTCCCCCTCGCCCTCCCCTCCCCGTCCCCCTCCCCGTCCCCCTCCCCGTCCCCCTCCCCGTCCCCCTCCCCGTCCCCCTCCCCGTCCCCCTCCCCGTCCCCCTCCCCGTCCCCCCTCCCCGTCCCCCTCCCCGTCCCCCTCCCCGTCCCCCTCCCCGTCCCCCTCCCCGTCCCCCTCCCCGTCCCCCTCCCCGTCCCCCTCCCCGTCCCCCTCCCCGTCCCCCTCCCCGTCCCCCTCCCCGTCCCCCTCCCCGTCCCCCTCCCCCTCCCCCTCCCCCTCCCCGTCCCCCTCCCCCTCCCCCTCCCCCTCCCCCTCCCCCTCCCCCTCTCCCCCTCCCCCTCCCCCCTCCCCCTCCCCCTCCCCCTCGCCCTCGCCCTCGCCCTCCCCGTCCCCCTCGCCCTCCCCGTCCCCCTCGCCCTCGCCCTCCCCGTCCCCGTCCCCGTCCCCCCTCGCCCTCGCCCTCCCCGTCCCCCTCGCCCTCGCCCTCCCCGTCCCCCTCGCCCTCCCCGTCCCCCTCGCCCTCGCCCTCGCCCTCCCCGTCCCCCTCGCCCTCCCCGTCCCCGTCCCCCTCGCCCTCCCCGTCCCCCTCGCCCTCCCCGTCCCCCTCGCCCTCCCCGTCCCCCTCGCCCTCCCCGTCCCCCTCGCCCTCCCCGTCCCCCTCGCCCTCCCCTCCCCGTCCCCCTCGCCCTCCCCTCCCCGTCCCCCTCGCCCTCCCCTCCCCGTCCCCCTCGCCCTCCCCTCCCCGTCCCCCTCGCCCTCCCCTCCCCGTCCCCCTCGCCCTCCCCTCCCCGTCCCCCTCGCCCTCCCCTCCCCGTCCCCCTCGCCCTCCCCTCCCCGTCCCCCTCCCCTCCCCCTCCCCCCCCTCCCCTCCCCCTCCCCCCCCTCCACCCCCCTCCCCCCCCCTCCACACCCCTCCCCCCCCTCCACCCCCCTCCCCCCCCTCCACCCCCCTCCCCCCCCCTCTCCACCTCCCCCTCACCCTCACCCTCCCCCTCGCCCTCACCCTCACCCTCGCCCTCGCCCACCTCCTCGCCCTCCCCCTCCCCCTCCCCCTCCCCCTCCCCCTCGCCCCTACCCCTCGCCCCTCCCCCTCGCCCCTCCCCCTCGCCCCTCCCCCTCGCCCCTCCCCCTCGCCCCTCCCCCTCGCCCCTCCCCCTCGCCCCTCCCCCTCGCCCCTCCCCCTCGCCCCTCCCCCTCGCCCCTCCCCCTCGCCCCTCCCCCTCGCCCCTCCCCCTCGCCCCTCCCCCTCGCCCCTCCCCCTCGCCCCTCCCCCTCGCCCCTCCCCCTCGCCCCTCCCCCTCGCCCCACCCCCTCGCCCCACCCCCTCGCCCCTCCCCCTCGCCCCTCCCCCTCGCCCCTCCCCCTCGCCCCTCCCCCTCGCCCCTCCCCCTCGCCCCTCCCCCTCGCCCCTCCCCCTCGCCCCTCGCCTCCCCCTCGCCCCTCCCCCTCGCCCCTCCCCCTCGCCCCTCCCCCCCCTCGCCCCTCCCCCTCGCCCCTCCCCCTCGCCCCTCCCCCTCGCCCCCCCTCCCCCTCGCCCCTCCCCCTCGCCCCTCCCCCTCGCCCCTCCCCCTCGCCCCTCCCCCTCGCCCCTCCCCCTCGCCCCTCCCCCTCGCCCCTCCCCCTCGCCCCTCCCCCTCGCCCCTCCCCCTCGCCCCTCCCCCTCGCCCCTCCCCCTCGCCCCTCCCCCTCGCCCCTCCCCCTCGCCCCTCCCCCTCGCCCCTCCCCCCTCGCCCCTCCCCCTCGCCCCTCCCCCTCGCCCCTCCCCCTCGCCCCTCCCCCTCGCCCCTCCCCCCTCGCCCCTCCCCCTCGCCCCTCCCCCTCGCCCCTCCCCCTCCCCCTCCCCCTCGCCCCTCCCCCTCGCCCCTCCCCCTCGCCCCTCCCCCTCGCCCCTCCCCCTCGCCCCTCCCCCTCGCCCCTCCCCCTCGCCCCTCCCCCTCGCCCCTCCCCCTCGCCCCTCCCCCTCGCCCCTCCCCCTCGCCCCTCCCCCCTCGCCCCTCCCCCTCGCCCCTCCCCCTCGCCCCTCCCCCTCGCCCCTCCCCCTCGCCCCTCCCCCTCGCCCCTCCCCCTCGCCCCTCCCCCTCGCCCCTCCCCCTCGCCCCTCCCCCTCGCCCCTCCCCCTCGCCCCTCCCCCTCGCCCCTCCCCCTCGCCCCTCCCCCTCGCCCCTCCCCCTCGCCCCTCCCCCTCGCCCCTCCCCCTCGCCCCTCCCCCTCGCCCCTCCCCCTCGCCCCTCCCCCTCGCCCCTCCCCCTCGCCCCTCCCCCTCGCCCCTCCCCCTCGCCCCTCCCCCTCGCCCTCCCCCTCGCCCCTCCCCCTCGCCCCTCCCCCTCGCCCCTCCCCCTCGCCCCTCCCCCTCGCCCCTCCCCCTCGCCCCTCCCCCTCGCCCCTCCCCCTCGCCCCTCCCCCTCGCCCCTCCCCCTCGCCCCTCCCCCTCGCCCCTCCCCCTCGCCCCTCCCCCTCGCCCCTCCCCCTCGCCCCTCCCCCTCGCCCCTCCCCCTCGCCCCTCCCCCTCGCCCCTCCCCCTCGCCCCTCCCCCTCGCCCCTCCCCCTCGCCCCTCCCCCTCGCCCCTCCCCCTCGCCCCTCCCCTCGCCCCTCCCCTCGCCCCTCCCCTCGCCCCTCCCCTCGCCCCTCCCCCTCGCCCCTCCCCCTCGCCCCTCCCCCTCGCCCTCCCCTCCCCGTCCCCCTCGCCCTCCCCTCCCCGTCCCCCTCGCCCTCCCCTCCCCGTCCCCCTCGCCCTCCCCTCCCCGTCCCCCTCGCCCTCCCCTCCCCGTCCCCCTCGCCCTCCCCTCCCCGTCCCCCTCGCCCTCCCCTCCCCGTCCCCCTCGCCCTCCCCGTCCCCCTCGCCCTCCCCTCCCCGTCCCCCTCGCCCTCCCCTCCCCGTCCCCCTCGCCCTCCCCTCCCCGTCCCCCTCGCCCTCCCCTCCCCGTCCCCCTCGCCCTCCCCGTCCCCCTCGCCCTCCCCCTCCCCCTCGCCCTCGCCCTCGCCCTCGCCCTCCCCGTCCCCCTCGCCCTCGCCCTCGCCCTCGCCCTCGCCCTCCCCGTCCCCCTCGCCCTCGCCCTCCCCGTCCCCCTCGCCCTCCGCTCCCCGTCCCCCTCGCCCTCCCCTCCCCGTCCCCCTCCCCGTCCCCCTCCCCGTCCCCCTCCCCGTCCCCCTCCCCGTCCCCCTCCCCGTCCCCCTCCCCGTCCCCCTCCCCGTCCCCCTCCCCGTCCCCCTCCCCGTCCCCCTCCCCGTCCCCCTCCCCGTCCCCCTCCCCGTCCCCCTCCCCGTCCCCCTCCCCGTCCCCCTCCCCGTCCCCCTCCCCGTCCCCCTCCCCGTCCCCCTCCCCGTCCCCCTCCCCCGTCCCCCTCCCCCTCCCCCTCGCCCTCCCCCTCCCCCTCCCCCTCCCCCTCCCCCTCCCCCTCCCCCTCGCCCTCGCCCTCCCCGTCCCCCTCGCCCTCCCCGTCCCCCTCGCCCTCGCCCTCCCCGTCCCCGTCCCCGTCCCCCTCGCCCTCGCCCTCGCCCTCGCCCTCCCCGTCCCCCTCGCCCTCGCCCTCCCCGTCCCCCTCGCCCTCCCCGTCCCCCTCGCCCTCGCCCTCCCCGTCCCCCTCGCCCTCCCCGTCCCCGTCCCCCTCGCCCTCCCCGTCCCCCTCGCCCTCCCCGTCCCCCTCGCCCTCCCCGTCCCCCTCGCCCTCCCCGTCCCCCTCGCCCTCCCCGTCCCCCTCGCCCTCCCCTCCCCCGTCCCCCTCGCCCTCCCCTCCCCGTCCCCCTCGCCCTCCCCTCCCCGTCCCCCTCGCCCTCCCCTCCCCGTCCCCCTCGCCCTCCCCTCCCCGTCCCCCTCGCCCTCCCCTCCCCGTCCCCTCGCCCTCCCCTCCCCGTCCCCCTCGCCCTCCCCTCCCCGTCCCCCTCCCCTCCCCCCTCCCCCCCCCTCCCCTCCCCCTCCCCCCCCCTCCCCACCCCCCTCCCCCCCCCTCCACACCCCTCCCCCCCCTCCACCCCCCTCCCCCCCCCTCCACCCCCCTCCCCCCCCCTCTCCACCTCCCCCTCACCCTCCCCCTCCCCCTCGCCCTCACCCTCACCCTCACCCTCGCCCACCTCCTCGCCCTCCCCCTCCCCCTCCCCCTCCCCCTCGCCCCTCCCCCTCGCCCCTCCCCCTCGCCCCTCCCCCTCGCCCCTCCCCCTCGCCCCTCCCCCTCGCCCCTCCCCCTCGCCCCTCCCCCTCGCCCCTCCCCCTCGCCCCTCCCCCTCGCCCCTCCCCCTCGCCCCTCCCCCTCGCCCCTCCCCCTCGCCCCTCCCCCTCGCCCCTCCCCCTCGCCCCTCCCCCTCGCCCCTCCCCCTCGCCCCACCCCCTCGCCCCACCCCCTCGCCCCTCCCCCTCGCCCCTCCCCCTCGCCCCTCCCCCTCGCCCCTCCCCTCGCCCCTCCCCCTCGCCCCTCCCCCTCGCCCCTCCCCCTCGCCCCTCCCCCTCGCCCCTCCCCCTCGCCCCTCCCCCTCGCCCCTCCCCCTCGCCCCTCCCCCTCGCCCCTCCCCCTCGCCCCTCCCCCTCGCCCCTCCCCCCTCGCCCCTCCCCCCTCGCCCCTCCCCCTCGCCCCTCCCCCTCGCCCCTCCCCCTCGCCCCTCCCCCTCGCCCCTCCCCCTCGCCCCTCCCCCTCGCCCCTCCCCCTCGCCCCTCCCCCTCGCCCCTCCCCCTCGCCCCTCCCCCTCGCCCCTCCCCCCTCGCCCCTCCCCCTCTCGCCCCTCCCCCTCGCCCCTCCCCCTCGCCCCTCCCCCTCGCCCCTCCCCCTCGCCCCTCCCCCTCGCCCCTCCCCCTCGCCCCTCCCCCTCGCCCCTCCCCCTCGCCCCTCCCCCTCGCCCCTCCCCCTCGCCCCTCCCCCTCGCCCCTCCCCCTCGCCCCTCCCCCTCGCCCCTCCCCCTCGCCCCTCCCCCTCGCCCCTCCCCCTCGCCCCTCCCCCTCGCCCCTCCCCCTCGCCCCTCCCCCTCGCCCCTCCCCCTCGCCCCTCCCCCTCGCCCCTCCCCCTCGCCCCTCGCCCCTCGCCCCTCGCCCCTCCCCCTCGCCCCTCCCCCTCGCCCCTCCCCCTCGCCCCTCCCCCTCGCCCCTCCCCCTCGCCCCTCCCCCTCGCCCCTCCCCCTCGCCCCTCCCCCTCGCCCCTCCCCCTCGCCCCTCCCCCTCGCCCCTCCCCCTCGCCCCTCCCCCTCGCCCCTCCCCCTCGCCCCTCCCCCTCGCCCCTCCCCCTCGCCCCTCCCCCTCGCCCCTCCCCCTCGCCCCTCCCCCTCGCCCCTCCCCCTCGCCCCTCCCCCTCGCCCCTCCCCCTCGCCCCTCCCCCTCGCCCCTCCCCCTCGCCCCTCCCCTCGCCCCTCCCCTCGCCCCCTCCCCTCGCCCCTCCCCCTCGCCCCTCCCCCTCGCCCCTCCCCCTCGCCCTCCCCTCCCCGTCCCCCTCGCCCTCCCCTCCCCGTCCCCCTCGCCCTCCCCTCCCCGTCCCCCTCGCCCTCCCCGTCCCCCTCGCCCTCCCCTCCCCGTCCCCCTCGCCCTCCCCTCCCCGTCCCCCTCGCCCTCCCCTCCCCGTCCCCCTCGCCCTCCCCTCCCCGTCCCCCTCGCCCTCCCCTCCCCGTCCCCCTCGCCCTCCCCTCCCCGTCCCCCTCGCCCTCCCCTCCCCGTCCCCCTCGCCCTCCCCTCCCCGTCCCCCTCGCCCTCCCCTCCCCGTCCCCCTCGCCCTCCCCTCCCCGTCCCCCTCGCCCTCCCCTCCCCGTCCCCCTCGCCCTCCCCTCCCCGTCCCCCTCGCCCTGCCCTCCCCGTCCCCCTCGCCCTGCCCTCCCCGTCCCCCTCGCCCTGCCCTCCCCGTCCCCCTCGCCCTCCCCTCCCCGTCCCCCTCGCCCTCCCCTCCCCGTCCCCCTCGCCCTCCCCTCCCCGTCCCCCTCGCCCTCCCCTCCCCGTCCCCCTCGCCCTCCCCTCCCCGTCCCCCTCGCCCTCCCCTCCCCGTCCCCCTCGCCCTCCCCTCCCCGTCCCCCTCGCCCTCCCCTCCCCGTCCCCCTCGCCCTCCCCCTCCCCCTCCCCCTCGCCCTCGCCCTCGCCCTCCCCGTCCCCCTCGCCCTCGCCCTCGCCCTCGCCCTCCCCGTCCCCCTCGCCCTCGCCCTCGCCCTCCCCGTCCCCCCTCGCCCTCCGCTCCCCGTCCCCCTCGCCCTCCGCTCCCCGTCCCCCTCGCCCTCCCCTCCCCGTCCCCCTCCCCGTCCCCCTCCCCGTCCCCCTCCCCGTCCCCCTCCCCGTCCCCCTCCCCGTCCCCCTCCCCGTCCCCCTCCCCGTCCCCCTCGCCCTCCCCCTCCCCCTCCCCCTCCCCCTCCCCCTCGCCCTCGCCCTCGCCCTCGCCCTCGCCCTCGCCCTCGCCCTCGCCCTCGCCCTCCCCGTCCCCCTCGCCCTCGCCCTCCCCGTCCCCCTCGCCCTCGCCCTCGCCCTCCCCGTCCCCCTTGCCCTCGCCCTCGCCCTCCCCGTCCCCCTCGCCCTCGCCCTCGCCCTCCCCGTCCCCCTCGCCCTCCCCGTCCCCCTCGCCCTCCCCGTCCCCCTCGCCCTCCCCGTCCCCCTCGCCCTCCCCGTCCCCCTCGCCCTCCCCGTCCCCTCGCCCTCCCCGTCCCCCTCGCCCTCCCCCCCGTCCCCCTCGCCCTCCCCGTCCCCCTCGCCCTCCCCGTCCCCCTCGCCCTCCCCCTCCCCGTCCCCCTCGCCCTCCCCTCCCCGTCCCCCTCGCCCTCCCCTCCCCGTCCCCCTCGCCCTCCCCTCCCCGTCCCCCTCGCCCTCCCCTCCCCGTCCCCCTCGCCCTCCCCTCCCCGTCCCCCTCGCCCTCCCCTCCCCGTCCCCCTCGCCCTCCCCTCCCCGTCCCCCTCGCCCTCCCCGTCCCCGTCCCCCTCGCCCTCCCCGTCCCCCTCCCCCTCGCCCTCCCCGTCCCCCTCCCCCTCGCCCCTCCCCCTCGCCCCTCCCCCTCGCCCCTCCCCCTCGCCCCTCCCCCTCGCCCCTCCCCCTCGCCCCTCCCCCTCGCCCCTCCCCCTCGCCCCTCCCCCTCGCCCCTCCCCCTCGCCCCTCCCCCTCGCCCCTCCCCCTCGCCCCTCGCCCCTCCCCCTCGCCCCTCCCCCTCGCCCCTCCCCCTCGCCCCTCCCCCTCGCCCCTCCCCCTCGCCCCTCCCCCTCGCCCCTCCCCCTCGCCCCTCCCCCTCGCCCCTCCCCCTCGCCCCTCCCCCTCGCCCCTCCCCCTCGCCCCTCCCCCTCGCCCCTCCCCCCTCGCCCCTCCCCCTCGCCCCTCCCCCTCGCCCCTCCCCCTCGCCCCTCCCCCCTCGCCCCCCCCCCTCGCCCCCCCCCCCTCGCCCCCCCCCTCGCCCCTCCCCCTCGCCCCTCCCCCTCGCCCCTCCCCCTTGCCCCTCCCCCTCGCCCCTCCCCCTCGCCCCTCCCCCTCGCCCCTCCCCCTCGCCCCTCCCCCTCGCCCCTCCCCCTCGCCCCTCCCCCCTCGCCCCTCCCC
>NW_027590382.1:315000-372500 GCF_964213995.1 Mustelus asterias | reverse complement strand
CCAAACATGTTACAGCCAATCATATACTTCTTTGGACTGTAGTCACTGTTGCAGCTAATTTGTGTACAGCCAGCCCCACACACAGATAATCTGTTTTAGACCACTAGACCATAAGATATATGAGTAAATTAGACCATTCGACCCATTGAGTCTTCTCCACCATTCAATCATGGCTGTTACATTTCTCATCCCCATTCTCCCGCCTTTTCCCCATAATCTTTGATCCCCTTATCAATCAACAACCTATCTTTCTCTGTATTAAATGTACTCAATGACCTGGTCTCCACAGCCTTCTGTGGCAATGAATTCCACAGATTCACCATCCTCTGGCTGAAGAAATTCCTCCTCATCTCAGTTCTAAAGGGTCATCCCTTTATTGTGAGGCTGTGCCCTCTGATCCTGGTCTCTCCTACTAATGGAAACATCTTCTCCACATCCACTCATGTTGGTTGTAAGTATTGACCAGGACACTGGGGAGAACTACCTAAAACTTCTTCACACACTGCTGTGGGATCTTTCTCTACCCACCTGGGAGGGAGGTGGAGGCTTCACTTTGAGACCCAATCCATATGTGGGAATGGAAGCAGTGTGAGCTGCTGATTGGTGGAGAGCCCCTGTTGGGTCCACAGCATGGGAGCCCAGGATTAAATTTCCCATGATTCTGCCCTTATTGTAATCACCCAAATCTCCTTTCCACTCATTGTTTGTTTCTTTGCACCATTATTCCATTTGTCATTTAATCTCTACTGCCTTACCTAGAAGACCTACATTGCAGAAGGAGACCATTTGGCCCATCGAGTCTGCACCAACTCTCTGACAGAGCATCTTACACAGGTCCACCCCTGCCCGATCTCTGCAACTCCAGGTATTTTTCCTGCTAATCCCCCTATCTATACATCTTTGGACATTAAGGAGAAATTTACTATGGCCAATCCACCTAACTTGCACATCTTTCATCTTTGTCCATTCCTCACCTCAATCCTTGACTCTACTTGCTTATAAACTGTGAAACTCACATCGAATGCACTACTTCAGGGAGATGCAATGGTGCCCAAATGGTACGGGGCATCGTGACAGTGAGGTTACCAAGTTCACATTAATAGTGTGGATAGCAGGGACATGGTGACAGTGTTGATACCAGGGACACAAGAATAATATTGGCACTAGAGTCTCGATGACTGTGTTGACACCAGAGGTTAAAGTGATTGTTTTTTTTCATTTATGGGATGTGGGTGTCCCTGGCTAAGCCAGCATTTTTTGCCCATTCCTTGATGGCCTTGAGAAGTTGGTGGTGAGCTGCCATCTTGAACTGGTGCAGTGCCTGAGGTGTAGGTAACCCACAGTGCTGTTAAGGGGGGAGTTCCAGGACTTTGACCCAGTGACAGTGAAGGAACAGTGATATATTTCCAAATCAGAATGATGAGTGGCTTGGAGGGGAATCTCCAGGTGGTGGTGTTCCCATGCACCTGCTGTTCTTGTCTTTCTAGATGGTAGCGGTTGTGGGTTTGGATTGTGTTGCCTAAGGAGCCTTGGTGAGTTGCTGCAGTGCATCTTGTAGGTGGTACATACGGCTGCTACTGTGTGTCAGTGGTGGAGGGAGTGAATGTTTGAGGAAGGGGTAGCAATCAAGCTGGGCTGCTTTGTCCTGGATGGTCATAGAGTCATAGAGGGTTTACAGCATGGAAACAGGCCCTTCGGCCCAACTTGTTCATGCCGCCCTTTCTTTTTAAAAACCCCTAAACTAATCCCAATTGCCCGCATTTGGCCCATATCCCTTTATACCCATCGTACCCATGTAACTATCTAAATGCTCTTTAAAAGATAAAATTGTACCCGCCTCTACTCCTACCTCTGGCAGCTTGTTCCAGACTCTCACCACCCTGTGTGTGAAAAAATTGCCCCTCTGGACACTTTTGTATCTCTCCCCTCTCACCTTAAACCTATGCCCTCTAGTTTTAGACTCCAGTACCTTTGGGAAAAGATATTGACTATCTACCATCATGGACTATGTCCATCATGGACCTGGCGAGTCGGTGAGGCCTTTTTTCTCTGGAGCATAGGAGGCTGAGGGGTGACCTTATAGAGGTCTATAAAATAATGAGGGGCACAGACATGGTAGATACGGAGTATCTTTGCGTGCGCGTGCGCTAGTTACTGAGTATCTTTGCGTGTGCGTTAGTTACTGAGTATCATTGCGTGTGCGTGCGCATTAGTTACTGAGTATCTTTGCGTGTGTGTGCGTTAGTTACTGAGTATCTTTGCGTGTGAGTGCGCATTAGTTACTGAGTATCTTTGCGTGTGTGTGTGCGTTAGTTACTGAGTATCTTTGCGTGTGTGTGCGCGTTAGTTACTGAGTATCTTTGCGTGTGTGTGCGCGTTAGTTACTGAGTATCTTTGCGTGTGCGTGCGCATTAGTTACTGAGTGTCCTTGCGTGTGCGTGCGCTTTAGTTACTGAGTGTCTTTGCATGTGCGTGCATGTTGTTACTGAGTATCTTTGCGTGTGCGTGCGCATTAGTTACTGAGTGTCCTTGCGTGTGCGTGCGCATTAGTTACTGAGTATCTTTGTGTGTGCGTGCGCGTTAGTTACTGAGTATCTTTGCGTGCGCGTTAGTTACTGAGTGTCCTTGCGTGTGCGTGCGCATTAGTTACTGATCATCTTTGCGTTTGCGTGCGCGTTAGTTACTGAGTATCTTTGCGTGTGCGTGCGCGTTAGTTACTGAGTTTCTTTGCGTGTGCATGCGCGTTAGTTACTGAGTTTCTTTGCGTGTGCGGCGCGTTAGTTACTGAGTGTCTTTGCGTGTGCGTGCGCGTTAGTTACTGAGTGTCTTTGCGTGTGCGTGCGCGTTAGTTACTGAGTATCTTTGCGTGTGCGTGCGCGTTAGTTACTGAGTATCTTTGCGTGTGCGTGCGCGTTAGTTACTGAGTGTCTTTGCGTGTGCGTGCGCATTTGTTACTGAGTGTCTTTGTGTGTGCGTGCGCATTAGTTACTGAGCATCTTTGCGTTTGCGTGCGCGTTAGTTACTGAGTATCTTTGCGTGTGCGTTCGCGTTAGTTACTGAGTATCTTTGCGTGTGCGTTCGCGTAAGTTACTGAGTATCTTTGCGTGTGCGTTCGCGTTAGTTACTGAGTATCTTTGCGTGTGCGTTCGCGTTAGTTACTGAGTATCTTTGCGTGTGCGTTCGCGTTAGTTACTGAGTATCTTTGCGTGTGCGTTCGCGTTAGTTACTGAGTATCTTTGCGTGTGCGTTCGCGCTAGTTACTGAGTATCTTTGCGTGTGCGTTCGCGTTAGTTACTGAGTATCTTTGCGTGTGCGTTCGCGTTAGTTACTGAGTATCTTTGCATGTGCGTTAGTTACTGAGTATCTTTGCGTGTGCGTTCGCGCTAGTTACTGAGTATCTTTGCGTGTGCGTTCGCACTAGTTACTGAGTATCTTTGCGTGTGCGTGCGCGTTAGTTACTGGGTATCTTTGCATGTGCGTGCGCATTAGTTACTGAGCATCTTTGCGTGTGCGTGCGCGTTAGTTACTGAGTATCTTTGCCTGTGCGTTCGCGTTAGTTACTGAGTATCTTTGCGTGTGCGTTCGCGCTAGTTACTGAGTATCTTTGCGTGTGCGTGCGCGCTAGTTACTGAGTATCTTTGCGTGTGCGTTAGTTACTGAGTATCTTTGCCTGTGCGTTCGCGCGAGTTACTGAGTAACTTTGCGTGTGTGTGTGCGTTAGTTACTGAGTTTCTTTGCCTGTGCGTTCGCGCTAGTTACTGGGTATCTTTGCGTGTGCGTTCGCGCTAGTTACTGAGTATCTTTGCCTGTGCGTTCGCGCTAGTTACTGGGAATCTTTGCGTGTGCGTGCGCGTTAGTTACTGAGTATCTTTGCGTGTGTGTGCGTTAGTTACTGAGTTTCTTTGCCTGTGCGTTCGCGCTAGTTACTGAGTATCTTTGCGTGTGCGTTCGCGTTAGTTACTGAGTATCTTTGCGTGTGTGTGCGTTAGTTACTGAGTTTCTTTGCCTGTGCGTTCGCGCTAGTTACTGAGTATCTTTGCGTGTGCGTGCGCGTTAGTTACTGGGTATCTTTGCGTGTGCGTGCGCATTAGTTACTGAGCATCTTTGCGTGTGCGTGCGCGTTAGTTACTGAGTATCTTTGCCTGTGCGTTCGCGTTAGTTACTGAGTATCTTTGCGTATGCGTTCGCGCTAGTTACTGAGTATCTTTGCGTGTGCGTGCGCGCTAGTTACTGAGTATCTTTGCGTGTGCGTTAGTTAGTGAGTATCTTTGCCTGTGCGTTCGCGCTAGTTACTGAGTAACTTTGCGTGTGTGTGTGCGTTAGTTACTGAGTATCTTTGCCGTGCGTTCGCGCTAGTTACTGAGTATCTTTGCGTGTGCGTGCGCGCTAGTTACTGAGTATCTTTGCGTGTGCGTGCGCGCTAGTTACTGAGTATCTTTGCGTGTGCGTTCGCGCTAGTTACTGAGTATCTTTGCGTGTGCGTGCGCGCTAGTTACTGAGTATCTTTGCCTGTGCGTGTGCGTTAGTTACTGAGTATCTTTGCGTGTGCGTGCGCGCTAGTTACTGAGTATCTTTGCGTGTGCGTTAGTTACTGAGTATCTTTGCCTGTGCGTTCGCGCTAGTTACTGAGTAACTTTGCGTGTGTGTGCGCGTTAGTTACTGAGTATCTTTGCGTGTGCGTTCGCGTTAGTTACTGAGTATCTTTGCGTGTGCGTTCGCGCTAGTTACTGAGTATCTTTGCCGTGCGTTCGCGCTAGTTACTGAGTATCTTTGCCGTGCGTTCGCGCTAGTTACTGGGTATCTTTGCGTGTGTGTGCGCGTTAGTTACTGACTTTCTTTGCGTGTGTGTGCGTTAGTTACTGAGTATCTTTGCCTGTGCGTTCGCGCTAGTTACTGAGTATCTTTGCGTGTGCGTTCGCGCTAGTTACTGAGTATCTTTGCCATGCGTTCGCGCGTTCTCCTCGTGTCTGCGTGGGTTTCCTCCGGGTGCTCCGGTTTCCTCCCACAGTCCAAAGATGTGCGGGTTAGGTTGATTGGCCAGGTTACAAATTGCCCCTTAGAGTCCTGAGATGTGTAGGTTAGAGGGATTAGCGGGTAAATATGTGGGGGTAGGGCCTGGGTGGGATTGTAGTCGGTGCAGACTCGATGGGCCGAATGGCCTCCTTCTGCACTGTAGGGTTTCTAGTTACTGAGTATCTTTGCCTGTGCGTTCGCGCTAGTAACTGAGTATCTTTGCGTGTGCGTTCGCGCTAGTTACTGAGTATCTTTGCCGTGCGTTCACGCTAGTTACTGAGTATCTTTGCCGTGCGTTCGCGTTAGTTACTGAGTATCTTTGCCGTGCGTTCGCGCTAGTTACTGAGTATCTTTGCATGTGCGTTCGCGCTAGTTACTGAGTATCTTTGCGTGTGCGTTCGCGTTAGTTACTGAGTATCTTTGCCGTGCGTTCGCGCTAGTTACTGAGTATCTTTGCCTGTGCGTTCGCGTTAGTTACTGAGTATCTTTGCGTGTGCGTTCGCGCTAGTTACTGAGTATCTTTGCCTGTGCGTTCGCGTTAGTTACTGAGTATCTTTGCGTGTGCGTTCGCGCTAGTTACTGAGTATCTTTGCCGTGCGTTCGCGCTAGTTACTGAGTATCTTTGCGTGTGCGTTCGCGCTAGTTACTGGGTATCTTTGCGTGTGTGTGCGCGTTAGTTACTGGGTATCTTTGCGTGTGCGTTCGCGCTAGTTACTGGGTATCTTTGCGTGTGCGTTCGCGCTAGTTACTGGGTATCTTTGCGTGTGTGTGCGCGTTAGTTACTGAGTATCTTTGCGTGTGCGTTCGCGCTAGTTACTGGGTATCTTTGCGTGTGTGTGCGCGTTAGTTACTGAGTACCTTTGCGTGTGCGTTCGCGCTAGTTACTGAGTATCTTTGCGTGTGCGTTCGCGCTAGTTACTGGGTATCTTTGCGTGTGTGTGCGCGTTAGTTACTGAGTATCTTTGCGTGTGCGTTCGCGCTAGTTACTGGGTATCTTTGCGTGTGTGTGCGCGTTAGTTACTGACTTTCTTTGCGTGTGTGTGCGTTAGTTACTGAGTATCTTTGCCGTGCGTTCGCGCTAGTTACTGGGTATCTTTGCGTGTGTGCGCGTTAGTTACTGACTTTCTTTGCGTGTGTGTGCGTTAGTTACTGAGTATTTTTGCGTGTGCGTTCGCGTTAGTTACTGAGTATCTTTGCGTGTGTGTGCGTTAGTTACTGAGTTTCTTTGCCTGTGCGTTCGCGCTAGTTACTGAGTATCTTTGTGTGTGCGTTCGCGCTAGTTACTGAGTATCTTTGCGTGTGCGTGCATGTTAGTTACTGAGTATCTTTGCGTGTGCGTGCGCATTAGTTACTGAGTATCTTTGCGTGTGCGTGCGCGCTAGTTACTGAGTATCTTTGCGTGTTCGTGCGTGTTAGTTACTGAGTATCTTTGCGTGTGCGTGCGCATTAGTTACTGAGTATCTTTGCGTGTGTGTGCGCGCTAGTTACTGAGTTTCTTTGCCTGTGCGTTCGCGCTAGTTACTGAGTATCTTTGCGTGTGCGTATGCATTAGTTACTGAGTATCTTTGCGTTTGCGTGCGCGTTAGTTACTGAGTATCTTTGCGTGTGCGTTCGCGTTAGTTACTGAGTATCTTTGCGTGTGCGTTCGCGTTAGTTACTGAGTATCGTTGCGTGTGCGTTCGCGTTAGTTACTGAGTATCTTTGCGTGTGCGTTCGCGTTAGTTACTGAGTATCTTTGCGTGTGCGTTCGCGCTAGTTACTGAGTATCTTTGTGTGTGCGTTCGCGCTAGTTACTGAGTATCTTTGCGTGTGCGTGCGCATTAGTTACTGAGCATCTTTGCGTGTGCGTGCGCGTTAGTTACTGAGTATCTTTGCCTGTGCGTTCGCGTTAGTTACTGAGTATCTTTGCGTGTGCGTTCGCGCTAGTTACTGAGTATCTTTGCGTGTGCGTGCGCGCCAGTTACTGAGTATCTTTGCGTGTGCGTTAGTTACTGAGTATCTTTGCCTGTGCGTTCGCGCTAGTTACTGAGTAACTTTGCGTGTGCGTGCGCGCTAGTTACTGAGTATCTTTGCGTGTGCGTTAGTTACTGAGTATCTTTGCGTGTGCGTTCGCGCTAGTTACTGAGTATCTTTGCGTGTGCGTGCGCGCTAGTTACTGAGTATCTTTGCGTGTGCGTTAGTTACTGAGTATCTTTGCCTGTGCGTTCGCGCTAGTTACTGAGTAACTTTGCGTGTGTGTGTGCGTTAGTTACTGAGTTTCTTTGCCTGTGCGTTCGCGCTAGTTACTGGGTATCTTTGCGTGTGCGTTCGCGCTAGTTACTGAGTATCTTTGCCTGTGGGTTCGCGCTAGTTACTGGGAATCTTTGCGTGTGCGTGCGCGTTAGTTACTGAGTATCTTTGCGTGTGTGTGCGTTAGTTACTGAGTTTCTTTGCCTGTGCGTTCGCGCTAGTTACTGAGTACCTTTGCGTGTGCGTTCGCGTTAGTTACTGAGTATCTTTGCGTGTGTGTGCGTTAGTTACTGAGTTTCTTTGCCTGTGCGTTCGCGCTAGTTACTGAGTATCTTTGTGTGTGTGTGCGTTAGTTACTGAGTTTCTTTGCCGTGCGTTCGCGTTAGTTACTGAGTATCTTTGCGTGTGCGTGCGCGTTAGTTACTGAGTATCTTTGCGTGTGTGTGCGTTAGTTACTGAGTTTCTTTGCCGTGCGTTCGCGTTAGTTACTGAGTATCTTTGCGTGTGCGTGCGCGTTAGTTACTGGGTATCTTTGCGTGTGCGTGCGCATTAGTTACTGAGCATCTTTGCGTGTGCGTGCGCGTTAGTTACTGAGTATCTTTGCCTGTGCGTTCGCGTTAGTTACTGAGTAACATTGCGTATGCGTGCGCGTTAGTTACTGAGTATCTTTGCCTGTGCGTTCGCGTTAGTTACTGAGTAACTTTGCGTGTGCGTTCGCGCTAGTTACTGAGTATCTTTGCGTGTGCGTTCGCGTTAGTTACTGAGTATCTTTGCGTATACGTTCGCGCTAGTTACTGAGTTTCTTTGCGTGTGCGGCGCGTTAGTTACTGAGTGTCTTTGCGTGCGCGTTAGTTACTGAGTGTCTTTGCGTGTGCGTGCGCGTTAGTTACTGAGTATCTTTGCGTGTGCGTGCGCGTTAGTTACTGAGTATCTTTGCGTGTGCGTGCGCGTTAGTTCCTGAGTGTCTTTGCGTGTGCGTGCGCATTTGTTACTGAGTGTCTTTGCGTGCGCGTGCGCGTTAGTTACTGAGTGTCTTTGCGTGTGCGTGCGCGTTAGTTACTGAGTATCTTTGCGTGTGCGTGCGCGTTAGTTACTGAGAATCTTTGCGTGTGCGTGCGCGTTAGTTACTGAGTGTCTTTGCGTGTGCGTGCGCATTTGTTACTGAGTGTCTTTGTGTGTGCGTGCGCATTAGTTACTGAGCATCTTTGCGTTTGCGTGCGCGTTAGTTACTGAGTATCTTTGCGTGTGCGTTCGCGTTAGTTACTGAGTATCTTTGCGTGTGCGTTCGCGTTAGTTACTGAGTATCGTTGCGTGTGCGTTCGCGTTAGTTACTGAGTATCTTTGCGTGTGCGTTTGCGTTAGTTACTGAGTATCTTTGCGTGTGCGTTCGCGTTCGTTACTGAGTATCTTTGCGTGTGCGTTCGCGTTAGTTACTGAGTATCTTTGCGTGTGCGTTCGCGCTAGTTACTGAGTATCTTTGCGTGTGCGTTCGCGTTAGTTACTGAGTATCTTTGCGTGTGCGTTCGCGTTAGTTACTGAGTATCTTTGCGTGTGCGTTAGTTACTGAGTATCTTTGCGTGTGCGTTCGCGCTAGTTACTGAGTATCTTTGCATGTGCGATCGCGCTAGTTACTGAGTATCTTTGCGTGTGCGTGCGCGTTAGTTACTGGGTATCTTTGCGTGTGCGTGCGCATTAGTTACTGAGCATCTTTGCGTGTGCGTGCGCGTTAGTTACTGAGTATCTTTGCCTGTGCGTTCGCGTTAGTTACTGAGTATCTTTGCGTGTGCGTGCGCGCTAGTTACTGAGTATCTTTGCGTGTGCGTTCGCGCTAGTTACTGGGTATCTTTGCGTGTGCGTTCGCGCTAGTTACTGAGTATCTTTGCCTGTGCGTTCGCGCTAGTTACTGGGAATCTTTGCGTGTGCGTGCGCGTTAGTTACTGAGTATCTTTGCGTGTGTGTGCGTTAGTTACTGAGTTTCTTTGCCTGTGCGTTCGCGCTAGTTACTGAGTACCTTTGCGTGTGCGTTCGCGTTAGTTACTGAGTATCTTTGCGTGTGTGTGCGTTAGTTACTGAGTTTCTTTGCCTGTGCGTTCGCGCTAGTTACTGAGTATCTTTGTGTGTGTGTGCGTTAGTTACTGAGTTTCTTTGCCGTGCGTTCGCGTTAGTTACTGAGTATCTTTGCGTGTGCGTGCGCGTTAGTTACTGAGTATCTTTGCGTGTGTGTGCGTTAGTTACTGAGTTTCTTTGCCGTGCGTTCGCGTTAGTTACTGAGTATCTTTGCGTGTGCGTGCGCGTTAGTTACTGGGTATCTTTGCGTGTGCGTGCGCATTAGTTACTGAGCATCTTTGCGTGTGCGTGCGCGTTAGTTACTGAGTATCTTTGCCTGTGCGTTCGCGTTAGTTACTGAGTAACATTGCGTATGCGTGCGCGTTAGTTACTGAGTATCTTTGCCTGTGCGTTCGCGTTAGTTACTGAGTAACTTTGCGTGTGCGTTCGCGCTAGTTACTGAGTATCTTTGCGTGTGCGTTCGCGTTAGTTACTGAGTATCTTTGCGTATACGTTCGCGCTAGTTACTGAGTTTCTTTGCGTGTGCGGCGCGTTAGTTACTGAGTGTCTTTGCGTGCGCGTTAGTTACTGAGTGTCTTTGCGTGTGCGTGCGCGTTAGTTACTGAGTATCTTTGCGTGTGCGTGCGCGTTAGTTACTGAGTATCTTTGCGTGTGCGTGCGCGTTAGTTCCTGAGTGTCTTTGCGTGTGCGTGCGCATTTGTTACTGAGTGTCTTTGCGTGCGCGTGCGCGTTAGTTACTGAGTGTCTTTGCGTGTGCGTGCGCGTTAGTTACTGAGTATCTTTGCGTGTGCGTGCGCGTTAGTTACTGAGAATCTTTGCGTGTGCGTGCGCGTTAGTTACTGAGTGTCTTTGCGTGTGCGTGCGCATTTGTTACTGAGTGTCTTTGTGTGTGCGTGCGCATTAGTTACTGAGCATCTTTGCGTTTGCGTGCGCGTTAGTTACTGAGTATCTTTGCGTGTGCGTTCGCGTTAGTTACTGAGTATCTTTGCGTGTGCGTTCGCGTTAGTTACTGAGTATCGTTGCGTGTGCGTTCGCGTTAGTTACTGAGTATCTTTGCGTGTGCGTTTGCGTTAGTTACTGAGTATCTTTGCGTGTGCGTTCGCGTTCGTTACTGAGTATCTTTGCGTGTGCGTTCGCGTTAGTTACTGAGTATCTTTGCGTGTGCGTTCGCGCTAGTTACTGAGTATCTTTGCGTGTGCGTTCGCGTTAGTTACTGAGTATCTTTGCGTGTGCGTTCGCGTTAGTTACTGAGTATCTTTGCGTGTGCGTTAGTTACTGAGTATCTTTGCGTGTGCGTTCGCGCTAGTTACTGAGTATCTTTGCATGTGCGATCGCGCTAGTTACTGAGTATCTTTGCGTGTGCGTGCGCGTTAGTTACTGGGTATCTTTGCGTGTGCGTGCGCATTAGTTACTGAGCATCTTTGCGTGTGCGTGCGCGTTAGTTACTGAGTATCTTTGCCTGTGCGTTCGCGTTAGTTACTGAGTATCTTTGCGTGTGCGTTCGCGCTAGTTACTGAGTATCTTTGCGTGTGCGTGCGCGCTAGTTACTGAGTATCTTTGCGTGTGCGTTCGCGCTAGTTACTGGGTATCTTTGCGTGTGCGTTCGCGCTAGTTACTGAGTATCTTTGCCTGTGCGTTCGCGCTAGTTACTGGGAATCTTTGCGTGTGCGTGCGCGTTAGTTACTGAGTATCTTTGCGTGTGTGTGCGTTAGTTACTGAGTTTCTTTGCCTGTGCGTTCGCGCTAGTTACTGAGTATCTTTGTGTGTGCGTAGTTACTGAGTATCTTTGTGTGTGCGTAGTTACTGAGTATCTTTGCCTGTGCGTTCGCGCTAGTTACTGGGTATCTTTGCGTGTGCGTTCGCGCTAGTTACTGAGTATCTTTGCCTGTGCGTTCGCGCTAGTTACTGAGTATCTTTGCGTGTGCGTTCGCGTTAGTTACTGAGTATCTTTGCGTGTGTGTGCGTTAGTTACTGAGCATCTTTGCGTGTGCGTTCGCGCTAGTTACTGAGTATCTTTGCGTGTGCATTCGCGTTAGTTACTGAGTATCTTTGCGTGTGTGTGCGTTAGTTACTGAGTTTCTTTGCCTGTGCGTTCGCGCTAGTTACTGAGTATCTTTGTGTGTGCGTAGTTACTGAGTATCTTTGCGTGTGCGTGCGCGTTAGTTACTGGGTATCTTTGCGTGTGCGTGCGCATTAGTTACTGAGCATCTTTGCGTGTGCGTGCGCGTTAGTTACTGAGTATCTTTGCCTGTGCGTTCGCGTTAGTTACTGAGTATCTTTGCGTGTGCGTTCGCGCTAGTTACTGAGTATCTTTGCGTGTGCGTGCGCGCTAGTTACTGAGTAACTTTGCGTGTGTGTGTGCGTTAGTTACTGAGTATCTTTGCCTGTGTGTTCGCGCTAGTTACTGAGTATCTTTGCCTGTGCGTTCGCGCTAGTTACTGGGTACCTTTGCGTGTGCGTTCGCGCTAGTTACTGGGTATCTTTGCGTGTGTGTGCGCGTTAGTTACTGACTTTCTTTGCGTGTGTGTGCGTTAGTTACTGAGTATCTTTGCGTGTGCGTGCGCGTTAGTTACTGAGTATCTTTGCGTGTGTGTGCGTTAGTTACTGAGTTTCTTTGCCTGTGCGTTCGCGCTAGTTACTGAGTATCTTTGCGTGTGCGTTCGCGTTAGTTACTGAGTATCTTTGCGTGTGTGTGCGTTAGTTACTGAGTTTCTTTGCCTGTGCGTTCGCGCTAGTTACTGAGTATCTTTGTGTGTGCGTTCGCGCTAGTTACTGAGTATCTTTGCGTGTGCGTGCGCATTAGTTACTGAGCATCTTTGCGTGCGCGTTAGTTACTGAGTATCTTTGCCTGTGCGTTCGCGTTAGTTACTGAGTATCTTTGCGTGTGCGTTCGCGCTAGTTACTGAGTATCTTTGCGTGTGCGTGCGCGCCAGTTACTGAGTATCTTTGCGTGTGCGTTAGTTACTGAGTATCTTTGCCTGTGCGTTCGCGCTAGTTACTGAGTAACTTTGCGTGTGCGTGCGCGCTAGTTACTGAGTATCTTTGCGTGTGCGTTAGTTACTGAGTATCTTTGCGTGTGCGTTCGCGCTAGTTACTGAGTATCTTTGCGTGTGCGTGCGCGCTAGTTACTGAGTATCTTTGCGTGTGCGTTAGTTACTGAGTATCTTTGCCTGTGCGTTCGCGCTAGTTACTGAGTAACTTTGCGTGTGTGTGTGCGTTAGTTACTGAGTTTCTTTGCCTGTGCGTTCGCGCTAGTTACTGGGTATCTTTGCGTGTGCATTCGCGCTAGTTACTGAGTATCTTTGCCTGTGGGTTCGCGCTAGTTACTGGGAATCTTTGCGTGTGCGTGCGCGTTAGTTACTGAGTATCTTTGCGTGTGTGTGCATTAGTTACTGAGTTTCTTTGCCTGTGCGTTCGCGCTAGTTACTGAGTACCTTTGCGTGTGCGTTCGCGTTAGTTACTGAGTATCTTTGCGTGTGTGTGCGTTAGTTACTGAGTTTCCTTGCCTGTGCGTTCGCGCTAGTTACTGAGTATCTTTGTGTGTGTGTGCGTTAGTTACTGAGTTTCTTTGCCGTGCGTTCGCGTTAGTTACTGAGTATCTTTGCGTGTGCGTGCGCGTTAGTTACTGAGTATCTTTGCGTGTGTGTGCGTTAGTTACTGAGTTTCTTTGCCGTGCGTTCGCGTTAGTTACTGAGTATCTTTGCGTGTGCGTGCGCGTTAGTTACTGGGTATCTTTGCGTGTGCGTGCGCATTAGTTACTGAGCATCTTTGCGTGTGCGTGCGCGTTAGTTACTGAGTATCTTTGCCTGTGCGTTCGCGTTAGTTACTGAGTAACATTGCATATGCGTGCGCGTTAGTTACTGAGTATCTTTGCCTGTGCGTTCGCGTTAGTTACTGAGTAACTTTGCGTGTGCGTTCGCGCTAGTTACTGAGTATCTTTGCGTGTGCGTTCGCGCTAGTTACTGAGTATCTTTGCGTATGCGTTCGCGTTAGTTACTGAGTATCTTTGCGTATGCGTTCGCGCTAGTTACTGAGTATCTTTGCGTGTGCGTGCGCGCTAGTTACTGGGTATCTTTGCGTGTGTGTGCGCGTTAGTTACTGACTTTCTTTGCGTGTGTGTGCGTTAGTTACTGAGTATCTTTGCGTGTGCGTGCGCGTTAGTTACTGAGTATCTTTGCGTGTGTGTGCGTTAGTTACTGAGTTTCTTTGCCTGTGCGTTCGCGCTAGTTACTGAGTATCTTTGCGTGTGCGTTCGCGTTAGTTACTGAGTATCTTTGCGTGTGTGTGCGTTAGTTACTGAGTTTCTTTGCCTGTGCGTTCGCGCTAGTTACTGAGTATCTTTGTGTGTGCGTTCGCGCTAGTTACTGAGTATCTTTGCGTGTGCGTGCGCATTAGTTACTGAGCATCTTTGCGTGCGCGTTAGTTACTGAGTATCTTTGCCTGTGCGTTCGCGTTAGTTACTGAGTATCTTTGCGTGTGCGTTCGCGCTAGTTACTGAGTATCTTTGCGTGTGCGTGCGCGCCAGTTACTGAGTATCTTTGCGTGTGCGTTAGTTACTGAGTATCTTTGCCTGTGCGTTCGCGCTAGTTACTGAGTAACTTTGCGTGTGCGTGCGCGCTAGTTACTGAGTATCTTTGCGTGTGCGTTAGTTACTGAGTATCTTTGCGTGTGCGTTCGCGCTAGTTACTGAGTATCTTTGCGTGTGCGTGCGCGCTAGTTACTGAGTATCTTTGCGTGTGCGTTAGTTACTGAGTATCTTTGCCTGTGCGTTCGCGCTAGTTACTGAGTAACTTTGCGTGTGTGTGTGCGTTAGTTACTGAGTTTCTTTGCCTGTGCGTTCGCGCTAGTTACTGGGTATCTTTGCGTGTGCATTCGCGCTAGTTACTGAGTATCTTTGCCTGTGGGTTCGCGCTAGTTACTGGGAATCTTTGCGTGTGCGTGCGCGTTAGTTACTGAGTATCTTTGCGTGTGTGTGCATTAGTTACTGAGTTTCTTTGCCTGTGCGTTCGCGCTAGTTACTGAGTACCTTTGCGTGTGCGTTCGCGTTAGTTACTGAGTATCTTTGCGTGTGTGTGCGTTAGTTACTGAGTTTCCTTGCCTGTGCGTTCGCGCTAGTTACTGAGTATCTTTGTGTGTGTGTGCGTTAGTTACTGAGTTTCTTTGCCGTGCGTTCGCGTTAGTTACTGAGTATCTTTGCGTGTGCGTGCGCGTTAGTTACTGAGTATCTTTGCGTGTGTGTGCGTTAGTTACTGAGTTTCTTTGCCGTGCGTTCGCGTTAGTTACTGAGTATCTTTGCGTGTGCGTGCGCGTTAGTTACTGGGTATCTTTGCGTGTGCGTGCGCATTAGTTACTGAGCATCTTTGCGTGTGCGTGCGCGTTAGTTACTGAGTATCTTTGCCTGTGCGTTCGCGTTAGTTACTGAGTAACATTGCATATGCGTGCGCGTTAGTTACTGAGTATCTTTGCCTGTGCGTTCGCGTTAGTTACTGAGTAACTTTGCGTGTGCGTTCGCGCTAGTTACTGAGTATCTTTGCGTGTGCGTTCGCGCTAGTTACTGAGTATCTTTGCGTATGCGTTCGCGTTAGTTACTGAGTATCTTTGCGTATGCGTTCGCGCTAGTTACTGAGTATCTTTGCGTGTGCGTGCGCGCTAGTTACTGGGTATCTTTGCGTGTGTGTGCGCGTTAGTTACTGACTTTCTTTGCGTGTGTGTGCGTTAGTTACTGAGTATCTTTGCGTGTGCGTGCGCGTTAGTTACTGAGTATCTTTGCGTGTGTGTGCGTTAGTTACTGAGTTTCTTTGCCTGTGCGTTCGCGCTAGTTACTGAGTATCTTTGCGTGTGCGTTCGCGTTAGTTACTGAGTATCTTTGCGTGTGTGTGCGTTAGTTACTGAGTTTCTTTGCCTGTGCGTTCGCGCTAGTTACTGAGTATCTTTGTGTGTGCGTTCGCGCTAGTTACTGAGTATCTTTGCGTGTGCGTGCGCATTAGTTACTGAGCATCTTTGCGTGCGCGTTAGTTACTGAGTATCTTTGCCTGTGCGTTCGCGTTAGTTACTGAGTATCTTTGCGTGTGCGTTCGCGCTAGTTACTGAGTATCTTTGCGTGTGCGTGCGCGCCAGTTACTGAGTATCTTTGCGTGTGCGTTAGTTACTGAGTATCTTTGCCTGTGCGTTCGCGCTAGTTACTGAGTATCTTTGCATGTGCGATCGCGCTAGTTACTGAGTATCTTTGCGTGTGCGTGCGCGTTAGTTACTGGGTATCTTTGCGTGTGCGTGCGCATTAGTTACTGAGCATCTTTGCGTGTGCGTGCGCGTTAGTTACTGAGTATCTTTGCCTGTGCGTTCGCGTTAGTTACTGAGTATCTTTGCGTGTGCGTTCGCGCTAGTTACTGAGTATCTTTGCGTGTGCGTGCGCGCTAGTTACTGAGTATCTTTGCGTGTGCGTTCGCGCTAGTTACTGGGTATCTTTGCGTGTGCGTTCGCGCTAGTTACTGAGTATCTTTGCCTGTGCGTTCGCGCTAGTTACTGGGAATCTTTGCGTGTGCGTGCGCGTTAGTTACTGAGTATCTTTGCGTGTGTGTGCGTTAGTTACTGAGTTTCTTTGCCTGTGCGTTCGCGCTAGTTACTGAGTATCTTTGTGTGTGCGTAGTTACTGAGTATCTTTGTGTGTGCGTAGTTACTGAGTATCTTTGCCTGTGCGTTCGCGCTAGTTACTGGGTATCTTTGCGTGTGCGTTCGCGCTAGTTACTGAGTATCTTTGCCTGTGCGTTCGCGCTAGTTACTGAGTATCTTTGCGTGTGCGTTCGCGTTAGTTACTGAGTATCTTTGCGTGTGTGTGCGTTAGTTACTGAGCATCTTTGCGTGTGCGTTCGCGCTAGTTACTGAGTATCTTTGCGTGTGCATTCGCGTTAGTTACTGAGTATCTTTGCGTGTGTGTGCGTTAGTTACTGAGTTTCTTTGCCTGTGCGTTCGCGCTAGTTACTGAGTATCTTTGTGTGTGCGTAGTTACTGAGTATCTTTGCGTGTGCGTGCGCGTTAGTTACTGGGTATCTTTGCGTGTGCGTGCGCATTAGTTACTGAGCATCTTTGCGTGTGCGTGCGCGTTAGTTACTGAGTATCTTTGCCTGTGCGTTCGCGTTAGTTACTGAGTATCTTTGCGTGTGCGTTCGCGCTAGTTACTGAGTATCTTTGTGTGTGCGTGCGCGCTAGTTACTGAGTAACTTTGCGTGTGTGTGTGCGTTAGTTACTGAGTATCTTTGCCTGTGTGTTCGCGCTAGTTACTGAGTATCTTTGCCTGTGCGTTCGCGCTAGTTACTGGGTACCTTTGCGTGTGCGTTCGCGCTAGTTACTGGGTATCTTTGCGTGTGTGTGCGCGTTAGTTACTGACTTTCTTTGCGTGTGTGTGCGTTAGTTACTGAGTATCTTTGCGTGTGCGTGCGCGTTAGTTACTGAGTATCTTTGCGTGTGTGTGCGTTAGTTACTGAGTTTCTTTGCCTGTGCGTTCGCGCTAGTTACTGAGTATCTTTGCGTGTGCGTTCGCGTTAGTTACTGAGTATCTTTGCGTGTGTGTGCGTTAGTTACTGAGTTTCTTTGCCTGTGCGTTCGCGCTAGTTACTGAGTATCTTTGTGTGTGCGTTCGCGCTAGTTACTGAGTATCTTTGCGTGTGCGTGCGCATTAGTTACTGAGCATCTTTGCGTGCGCGTTAGTTACTGAGTATCTTTGCCTGTGCGTTCGCGTTAGTTACTGAGTATCTTTGCGTGTGCGTTCGCGCTAGTTACTGAGTATCTTTGCGTGTGCGTGCGCGCCAGTTACTGAGTATCTTTGCGTGTGCGTTAGTTACTGAGTATCTTTGCCTGTGCGTTCGCGCTAGTTACTGAGTAACTTTGCGTGTGCGTGCGCGCTAGTTACTGAGTATCTTTGCGTGTGCGTTAGTTACTGAGTATCTTTGCGTGTGCTTTCGCGCTAGTTACTGAGTATCTTTGCGTGTGCGTGCGCGCTAGTTACTGAGTATCTTTGCGTGTGCGTTAGTTACTGAGTATCTTTGCCTGTGCGTTCGCGCTAGTTACTGAGTAACTTTGCGTGTGTGTGTGCGTTAGTTACTGAGTTTCTTTGCCTGTGCGTTCGCGCTAGTTACTGGGTATCTTTGCGTGTGCATTCGCGCTAGTTACTGAGTATCTTTGCCTGTGGGTTCGCGCTAGTTACTGGGAATCTTTGCGTGTGCGTGCGCGTTAGTTACTGAGTATCTTTGCGTGTGTGTGCATTAGTTACTGAGTTTCTTTGCCTGTGCGTTCGCGCTAGTTACTGAGTACCTTTGCGTGTGCGTTCGCGTTAGTTACTGAGTATCTTTGCGTGTGTGTGCGTTAGTTACTGAGTTTCCTTGCCTGTGCGTTCGCGCTAGTTACTGAGTATCTTTGTGTGTGTGTGCGTTAGTTACTGAGTTTCTTTGCCGTGCGTTCGCGTTAGTTACTGAGTATCTTTGCGTGTGCGTGCGCGTTAGTTACTGAGTATCTTTGCGTGTGTGTGCGTTAGTTACTGAGTTTCTTTGCCGTGCGTTCGCGTTAGTTACTGAGTATCTTTGCGTGTGCGTGCGCGTTAGTTACTGGGTATCTTTGCGTGTGCGTGCGCATTAGTTACTGAGCATCTTTGCGTGTGCGTGCGCGTTAGTTACTGAGTATCTTTGCCTGTGCGTTCGCGTTAGTTACTGAGTAACATTGCATATGCGTGCGCGTTAGTTACTGAGTATCTTTGCCTGTGCGTTCGCGTTAGTTACTGAGTAACTTTGCGTGTGCGTTCGCGCTAGTTACTGAGTATCTTTGCGTGTGCGTTCGCGCTAGTTACTGAGTATCTTTGCGTATGCGTTCGCGTTAGTTACTGAGTATCTTTGCGTATGCGTTCGCGCTAGTTACTGAGTATCTTTGCGTGTGCGTGCGCGCTAGTTACTGGGTATCTTTGCGTGTGTGTGCGCGTTAGTTACTGACTTTCTTTGCGTGTGTGTGCGTTAGTTACTGAGTATCTTTGCGTGTGCGTGCGCGTTAGTTACTGAGTATCTTTGCGTGTGTGTGCGTTAGTTACTGAGTTTCTTTGCCTGTGCGTTCGCGCTAGTTACTGAGTATCTTTGCGTGTGCGTTCGCGTTAGTTACTGAGTATCTTTGCGTGTGTGTGCGTTAGTTACTGAGTTTCTTTGCCTGTGCGTTCGCGCTAGTTACTGAGTATCTTTGTGTGTGCGTTCGCGCTAGTTACTGAGTATCTTTGCGTGTGCGTGCGCATTAGTTACTGAGCATCTTTGCGTGCGCGTTAGTTACTGAGTATCTTTGCCTGTGCGTTCGCGTTAGTTACTGAGTATCTTTGCGTGTGCGTTCGCGCTAGTTACTGAGTATCTTTGCGTGTGCGTGCGCGCCAGTTACTGAGTATCTTTGCGTGTGCGTTAGTTACTGAGTATCTTTGCCTGTGCGTTCGCGCTAGTTACTGAGTAACTTTGCGTGTGCGTGCGCGCTAGTTACTGAGTATCTTTGCGTGTGCGTTAGTTACTGAGTATCTTTGCGTGTGCGTTCGCGCTAGTTACTGAGTATCTTTGCGTGTGCGTGCGCGCTAGTTACTGAGTATCTTTGCGTGTGCGTTAGTTACTGAGTATCTTTGCCTGTGCGTTCGCGCTAGTTACTGAGTAACTTTGCGTGTGTGTGTGCGTTAGTTACTGAGTTTCTTTGCCTGTGCGTTCGCGCTAGTTACTGGGTATCTTTGCGTGTGCATTCGCGCTAGTTACTGAGTATCTTTGCCTGTGGGTTCGCGCTAGTTACTGGGAATCTTTGCGTGTGCGTGCGCGTTAGTTACTGAGTATCTTTGCGTGTGTGTGCATTAGTTACTGAGTTTCTTTGCCTGTGCGTTCGCGCTAGTTACTGAGTACCTTTGCGTGTGCGTTCGCGTTAGTTACTGAGTATCTTTGCCTGTGTGTGCGTTAGTTACTGAGTTTCCTTGCCTGTGCGTTCGCGCTAGTTACTGAGTATCTTTGTGTGTGTGTGTGTTAGTTACTGAGTTTCTTTGCCGTGCGTTCGCGTTAGTTACTGAGTATCTTTGCGTGTGCGTGCGCGTTAGTTACTGAGTATCTTTGCGTGTGTGTGCGTTAGTTACTGAGTTTCTTTGCCGTGCGTTCGCGTTAGTTACTGAGTATCTTTGCGTGTGCGTGCGCGTTAGTTACTGGGTATCTTTGCGTGTGCGTGCGCATTAGTTACTGAGCATCTTTGCGTGTGCGTGCGCGTTAGTTACTGAGTATCTTTGCCTGTGCGTTCGCGTTAGTTACTGAGTAACATTGCATATGCGTGCGCGTTAGTTACTGAGTATCTTTGCCTGTGCGTTCGCGTTAGTTACTGAGTAACTTTGCGTGTGCGTTCGCGCTAGTTACTGAGTATCTTTGCGTGTGCGTTCGCGCTAGTTACTGAGTATCTTTGCGTATGCGTTCGCGTTAGTTACTGAGTATCTTTGCGTATGCGTTCGCGCTAGTTACTGAGTATCTTTGCGTGTGCGTGCGCGTTAGTTACTGAGTATCTTTGCGTATGCGTTCGCGTTTGTTACTGAGTATCTTTGCGTATGCGTTCGCGCTAGTTACTGAGTATCTTTGCGTGTGCGTGCGCGCTAGTTACTGAGTATCTTTGCGTGTGCGTGTGCGTTAGTTACTGAGTATCTTTGCCTGTGCGTTCGCGTTAGTTACTGAGTATCTTTGCGTACGCGTTCGCGCTAGTTACTGAGTATCTTTGCGTGTGCGTGCGCGCTAGTTACTGAGTATCTTTGCGTGTGCGTTAGTTCCTGAGTATCTTTGCCTGTGCGTTCGCGCTAGTTACTGAGTAACTTTGCCTGTGCGTTCGCGCTAGTTACTGAGTATCTTTGCCGTGCGTTCGCGCTAGTTACTGAGTATCTTTGCGTGTGCGTGCGCGCTAGTTACTGAGTATCTTTGCGTGTGCGTTAGTTACTGAGTATCTTTGCCTGTGCGTTCGCGCTAGTTACTGAGTAACTTTGCGTGTGTGTGTGCGTTAGTTACTGAGTATCTTTGCCTGTGCGTGCGCGCTAGTTACTGAGTATCTTTGCGTGTGCGTGCGCGCTAGTTACTGAGTATCTTTGCCTGTGCGTTCGCGCTAGTTACTGAGTAACTTTGCCTGTGCGTTCGCGCTAGTTACTGAGTATCTTTGCGTGTGCGTGCGCGCTAGTTACTGAGTATCTTTGCCTGTGCGTTCGCGCTAGTTACTGAGTAACTTTGCCTGTGCGTTCGCGCGAGTTACTGAGTATCTTTGCGTGTGCGTGTGCGTTAGTTACTGAGTATCTTTGCCTGTGCGTGCGCGCTAGTTACTGAGTATCTTTGCGTGTGCGTGCGCGCTAGTTACTGAGTATCTTTGCCTGTGCGTTCGCGCTAGTTACTGAGTAACTTTGCCTGTGCGTTCGCGCTAGTTACTGAGTATCTTTGCCGTGCGTTCGCGCTAGTTACTGAGTATCTTTGCCGTGCGTTCGCGCTAGTTACTGAGTATCTTTGCGTGTGCGTGCGCGCTAGTTACTGAGTATCTTTGCGTGTGCGTGCGCGCTAGTTACTGAGTATCTTTGCGTGTGCGTTCGCGCTAGTTACTGAGTATCTTTGCGTGTGCGTGCGCGCTAGTTACTGAGTATCTTTGCCTGTGCGTGTGCGTTAGTTATTGAGTATCTTTGCGTGTGCGTTCGCGCTAGTTACTGAGTATCTTTGCGTGTGGGTGCGCGCTAGTTACTGAGTATCTTTGCGTGTGCGTTAGTTACTGAGTATCTTTGCGTGTGTGTGTGCGTTAGTTACTGAGTATCTTTGCCTGTGCGTTCGCGCTAGTTACTGAGTATCTTTGCGTGTGCGTTCGCGTTAGTTACTGAGTATCTTTGCGTGTGCGTTCGCGCTAGTTACTGAGTATCTTTGCCGTGCGTTCGCGCTAGTTACTGAGTATCTTTGCGTGTGCGTTCGCGCTAGTTACTGGGTATCTTTGCGTGTGTGTGCGCGTTAGTTACTGGGTATCTTTGCGTGTGCGTTCGCGCTAGTTACTGGGTATCTTTGCGTGTGCGTTCGCGCTAGTTACTGGGTATCTTTGCGTGTGTGTGCGCGTTAGTTACTGAGTATCTTTGCGTGTGCGTTCGCGCTAGTTACTGGGTATCTTTGCGTGTGTGTGCGCGTTAGTTACTGAGTACCTTTGCGTGTGCGTTCGCGCTAGTTACTGAGTATCTTTGCGTGTGCGTTCGCGCTAGTTACTGGGTATCTTTGCGTGTGTGTGCGCGTTAGTTACTGAGTATCTTTGCGTGTGCGTTCGCGCTAGTTACTGGGTATCTTTGCGTGTGTGTGCGCGTTAGTTACTGACTTTCTTTGCGTGTGTGTGCGTTAGTTACTGAGTATTTTTGCCGTGCGTTCGCGCTAGTTACTGGGTATCTTTGCGTGTGTGCGCGTTAGTTACTGACTTTCTTTGCGTGTGTGTGCGTTAGTTACTGAGTATTTTTGCGTGTGCGTTCGCGTTAGTTACTGAGTATCTTTGCGTGTGTGTGCGTTAGTTACTGAGTTTCTTTGCCTGTGCGTTCGCGCTAGTTACTGAGTATCTTTGTGTGTGCGTTCGCGCTAGTTACTGAGTATCTTTGCGTGTGCGTGCATGTTAGTTACTGAGTTTCTTTGCGTGTGCGTGCGCATTAGTTACTGAGTATCTTTGCGTGTGCGTGCGCGCTAGTTACTGAGTATCTTTGCGTGTTCGTGCGTGTTAGTTACTGAGTATCTTTGCGTGTGCGTGCGCATTAGTTACTGAGTATCTTTGCGTGTGTGTGCGCGCTAGTTACTGAGTTTCTTTGCCTGTGCGTTCGCGCTAGTTACTGAGTATCTTTGCGTGTGCGTATGCATTAGTTACTGAGTATCTTTGCGTTTGCGTGCGTGTTAGTTACTGAGTATCTTTGCGTGTGCGTTCGCGTTAGTTACTGAGTATCTTTGCGTGTGCGTTCGCGCTAGTTACTGAGTATCTTTGTGTGTGCGTTCGCGCTAGTTACTGAGTATCTTTGCGTGTGTGTGCGCGCTAGTTACTGAGTATCTTTGCGTGTGCGTTCGCGTTAGTTACTGAGTATCTTTGCGTGTGCGTTCGCGTTAGTTACTGAGTATCGTTGCGTGTGCGTTCGCGTTAGTTACTGAGTATCTTTGCGTGTGCGTTCGCGTTAGTTACTGAGTATCTTTGCGTGTGCGTTCGCGCTAGTTACTGAGTATCTTTGTGTGTGCGTTCGCGCTAGTTACTGAGTATCTTTGCGTGTGCGTGCGCATTAGTTACTGAGCATCTTTGCGTGTGCGTGCGCGTTAGTTACTGAGTATCTTTGCCTGTGCGTTCGCGTTAGTTACTGAGTATCTTTGCGTGTGCGTTCGCGCTAGTTACTGAGTATCTTTGCGTGTGCGTGCGCGCCAGTTACTGAGTATCTTTGCGTGTGCGTTAGTTACTGAGTATCTTTGCCTGTGCGTTCGCGCTAGTTACTGAGTAACTTTGCGTGTGCGTGCGCGCTAGTTACTGAGTATCTTTGCGTGTGCGTTAGTTACTGAGTATCTTTGCGTGTGCGTTCGCGCTAGTTACTGAGTATCTTTGCGTGTGCGTGCGCGCTAGTTACTGAGTATCTTTGCGTGTGCGTTAGTTACTGAGTATCTTTGCCTGTGCGTTCGCGCTAGTTACTGAGTAACTTTGCGTGTGTGTGTGCGTTAGTTACTGAGTTTCTTTGCCTGTGCGTTCGCGCTAGTTACTGGGTATCTTTGCGTGTGCGTTCGCGCTAGTTACTGAGTATCTTTGCCTGTGGGTTCGCGCTAGTTACTGGGAATCTTTGCGTGTGCGTGCGCGTTAGTTACTGAGTATCTTTGCGTGTGTGTGCGTTAGTTACTGAGTTTCTTTGCCTGTGCGTTCGCGCTAGTTACTGAGTACCTTTGCGTGTGCGTTCGCGTTAGTTACTGAGTATCTTTGCGTGTGTGTGCGTTAGTTACTGAGTTTCTTTGCCTGTGCGTTCGCGCTAGTTACTGAGTATCTTTGTGTGTGTGTGCGTTAGTTACTGAGTTTCTTTGCCGTGCGTTCGCGTTAGTTACTGAGTATCTTTGCGTGTGCGTGCGCGTTAGTTACTGAGTATCTTTGCGTGTGTGTGCGTTAGTTACTGAGTTTCTTTGCCGTGCGTTCGCGTTAGTTACTGAGTATCTTTGCGTGTGCGTGCGCGTTAGTTACTGGGTATCTTTGCGTGTGCGTGCGCATTAGTTACTGAGCATCTTTGCGTGTGCGTGCGCGCTAGTTACTGAGTATCTTTGCGTGTGCGTTAGTTACTGAGTATCTTTGCCTGTGCGTTCGCGCTAGTTACTGAGTATCTTTGCGTGTGCGTGCGCGCTAGTTACTGAGTATCTTTGTGTGTGCGTTAGTTACTGAGTATCTTTGCCTGTGCGTTCGCGCTAGTTACTGAGTATCTTTGCGTGTGTGTGTGCGTTAGTTACTGAGTATCTTTGCCTGTGTGTTCGCGCTAGTTACTGAGTATCTTTGCCTGTGCGTTCGCGCTAGTTACTGGGTATCTTTGCGTGTGCGTTCGCGCTAGTTACTGGGTATCTTTGCGTGTGTGTGCGCGTTAGTTACTGACTTTCTTTGCGTGTGTGTTCGTTAGTTACTGAGTATCTTTGCGTGTGCGTGCGCGTTAGTTACTGAGTATCTTTGCGTGTGTGTGCGTTAGTTACTGAGTTTCTTTGCCTGTGCGTTCGCGCTAGTTACTGAGTATCTTTGCGTGTGCGTTCGCGTTAGTTACTGAGTATCTTTGCGTGTGTGTGCGTTAGTTACTGAGTTTCTTTGCCTGTGCGTTCGCGCTAGCTACTGAGTATCTTTGTGTGTGCGTTCGCGCTAGTTACTGAGTATCTTTGTGTGTGCATATGCATTAGTTACTGAGTTTCTTTGCGTGTGCGTGCGCATTAGTTACTGAGTATCTTTGCGTGTGCGTGCGCGCTAGTTACTGAGTATCTTTGCGTGTGCGTGCGTGTTAGTTACTGAGTATCTTTGCGTGTGCATGCGCATTAGTTACTGAGTATCTTTGCGTGTGTGTGCGCGCTAGTTACTGAGTATCTTTGCCTGTGCGTTCGCGCTAGTTACTGAGTATCTTTGCCTGTGCGTATGCATTAGTTACTGAATATCCTTGCGTGTGCGTGCGCGTTGGTTACTGAGTATCTTTGCGTGTACGTGCGCACTAGTTACAGAGTATCTTTGCGTGTGCATGCGCGTTAGTTACTGAGTGTCTTTGCGTGTGCGTGCACATTAGTTACTGAGTATCTTTGCGTGTGTGTGCGTTAGTTACTGAGTATCTTTGCGTGTGTGTGTGCGTTAGTTACTGAGTATCTTTGCGTGTGTATGTGCGTTAGTTACTGAGTATCTTTGCGTGCGTGTGTGCGTTAGTTACTGAGTATCTTTGCGTGTGTATGTGCGTTAGTTACTGAGTATCTTTGCGTGCGTGTGTGCGTTAGTTACTGAGTATCTTTGCCTGTGCGTTCGCGCTAGTTACTGAGTATCTTTGCGTGTGTGTGTGCGTTAGTTACTGAGTATCTTTGCCTGTGCGTTCGCGCTAGTTACTGAGTAACTTTGCGTGTGTATGTGCGTTAGTTACATGAGTATCTTTGCCTGTGCGTTCGCGCTAGTTACTGAGTAACTTTGCGTGTGCGTGTGCGCTAGTTACTGAGTATCTTTGCGTGTGCGTTAGTTACTGAGTATCTTTGCCTGTGCGTTCGCGCTAGTTACTGAGTATCTTTGTGTGTGCGTTCGCGCTAGTTACTGAGTATCTTTGCGTGTGCGTATGCATTAGTTACTGAGTATCTTTGCGTGTGCGTGCGCACTAGTTACTGAGTATCTTTGCGTGTGCGTGCGTGTTAGTTACTGAGTTTCTTTGCCGTGCGTTCGCGCTAGTTACTGAGTATCTTTGCGTGTGCGTGCGCGCTAGTTACTGAGTATCTTTGCGTGTGCGTGCGCGCTAGTTACTGAGTATCTTTGCGTGTGCGTTCGCGCTAGTTACTGAGTATCTTTGCGTGTGCGTGCGCGCTAGTTACTGAGTATCTTTGCCTGTGCGTGTGCGTTAGTTACTGAGTATCTTTGCGTGTGCGTTCGCGCTAGTTACTGAGTATCTTTGCGTGTGCGTGCGCGCTAGTTACTGAGTATCTTTGCGTGTGCGTTAGTTACTGAGTATCTTTGCCTGTGCGTTCGCGCTAGTTACTGAGTAACTTTGCGTGTGTGTGTGCGTTAGTTACTGAGTATCTTTGCCTGTGCGTTCGCGCTAGTTACTGAGTATCTTTGCGTGTGCGTTCGCGTTAGTTACTGAGTATCTTTGCGTGTGCGTTCGCGCTAGTTACTGAGTATCTTTGCCGTGCGTTCGCGCTAGTTACTGAGTATCTTTGCCGTGCGTTCGCGTTAGTTACTGAGTATCTTTGCGTATGCGTTCGCGCTAGTTACTGAGTATCTTTGCGTGTGCGTGCGCGCTAGTTACTGAGTATCTTTGCGCGTGCGTGCGCGCTAGTTACTGAGTATCTTTGCGTGTGCGTTCGCGCTAGTTACTGAGTATCTTTGCGTGTGCGTGCGCGCTAGTTACTGAGTATCTTTGCCTGTGCGTTCGCGTTAGTTACTGAGTATCTTTGCGTGTGTGTGCGTTAGTTACTGAGTTTCTTTGCCTGTGCGTTCGCGCTAGTTACTGAGTATCTTTGTGTGTGCGTTCGCGCTAGTTACTGAGTATCTTTGCGTGTGCGTATGCATTAGTTACTGAGTATCTTTGCGTGTGCGTGCGCACTAGTTACTGAGTATCTTTGCGTGTGCGTGCGTGTTAGTTACTGAGTATCTTTGCGTGTGCGTGCGCATTAGTTACTGAGTATCTTTGCGTGTGTGTGCGCGCTAGTTACTGAGTATCTTTGCCTGTGCGTTCGCGCTAGTTACTGAGTATCTTTGCGTGTGCGTATGCATTAGTTACTGAATATCTTTGCGTGTGCGTGCGCGTTGGTTACTGAGTATCTTTGCGTGTGCGTGCGCACTAGTTACAGAGTATCTTTGCGTGTGCATGCGCGTTAGTTACTGAGTGTCTTTGCGTGTGCGTGCGCATTAGTTACTGATCATCTTTGCGTTTGTGTGCGCGTTAGTTACTGAGTATCTTTGCGTGTGCGTGCGCGTTAGTTACTGAGTTTCTTTGCGTGTGCGTGCGCGTTAGTTACTGAGTTTCTTTGCGTGTGCGGCGCGTTAGTTACTGAGTGTCTTTGCGTGTGCGTGCGCGTTAGTTACTGAGTGTCTTTGCGTGTGCGTGCGCGTTAGTTACTGAGTATCTTTGCGTGTGCGTGCGCGTTAGTTACTGAGTATCTTTGCGTGCGCGTTAGTTACTGAGTGTCTTTGCGTGTGCGTGCGCATTTGTTACTGAGTGTCTTTGCGTGTGCGTGCGCGTTAGTTACTGAGTGTCTTTGCGTGTGCGTATGCATTAGTTACTGAGTATCATTGCGTGTGCGTGCGCGCTAGTTACTGAGTATCTTTGCGTGTGCGTGCGCGTTAGTTACTGAGTGTCTTTGCGTGTGCGTGCGCATTTGTTACTGAGTGTCTTTGTGTGTGCGTGCGCATTAGTTACTGAGCATCTTTGCGTTTGCGTGCGCGTTAGTTACTGAGTATCTTTGCGTGTGCGTTCGCGTTAGTTACTGAGTATCTTTGCGTGTGCGTTCGCGTTAGTTACTGAGTATCGTTGCGTGTGCGTTCGCGTTAGTTACTGAGTATCTTTGCGTGTGCGTTCGCGTTAGTTACTGAGTATCTTTGCGTGTGCGTTCGCGGTAGTTACTGAGTATCTTTGCGTGTGCGTTCGCGTTAGTTACTGAGTATCTTTGCGTGTGCGTTCGCGCTTGTTACTGAGTATCTTTGCGTGTGCGTTCGCGTTAGTTACTGAGTATCTTTGCGTGTGCGTTCGCGTTAGTTACTGAGTATCTTTGCGTGTGCGTGAGTTACTGAGTATCTTTGCGTGTGCGTTCGCGCTAGGTACTGAGTATCTTTGCGTGTGCGTGCGCGTTAGTTACTGGGTATCTTTGCGTGTGCGTGCGCATTAGTTACTGAGCATCTTTGCGTGTGCGTGCGCGTTAGTTACTGAGTATCTTTGCCTGTGCGTTCGTGTTAGTTACTCAGTATCTTTGCGTGTGTGTGCGTTAGTTACTGAGTTTCTTTGCCTGTGCGTTCGCGCTAGTTACTGAGTATCTTTGTGTGTGCGTTCGCGCTAGTTACTGAGTATCTTTGCGTGTGCGTATGCATTAGTTACTGAGTATCTTTGCGTGTGCGTGCGCACTAGTTACTGAGTATCTTTGCGTGTGCGTGCGCGTTAGTTACTGAGTATCTTTGCGTGTGCGTGCGCACTAGTTACTGAGTATCTTTGCGTGTGCGTGCGCGTTAGTTACTGAGTATCTTTACGTGTGCGTGCGCGCTAGTTACTGAGTATCTTTGCGTGTGCGTGCGTGTTAGTTACTGAGTATCTTTGCGTGTGCGTGCGCATTAGTTACTGAGTATCTTTGCGTGTGTGTGCGCGCTAGTTACTGAGTATCTTTGCCTGTGCGTTCGCGCTAGTTACTGAGTATCTTTGCGTGTGCGTGCGTGTTAGTTACTGAGTATCTTTGCGTGTGCGTGCGCATTAGTTACAGAGTATCTTTGCGTGTGCATGCGCGTTAGTTACTGAGTGTCTTTGCGTGTGCGTGCGCATTAGGTACTGATCATCTTTGCGTTTGCGTGCGCGTTAGTTACTGAGTATCTTTGCGTGTGCGTGCGCGTTAGTTACTGAGTTTCTTTGCGTGTGCGTGCGCGTTAGTTACTGAGTTTCTTTGCGTGTGCGGCGCGTTAGTTACTGAGTGTCTTTGCGTGTGCGTGCGCGTTAGTTACTGAGTGTCTTTGCGTGTGCGTGCGCGTTAGTTACTGAGTATCTTTGCGTGTGCGTGCGCGTTAGTTACTGAGTATCTTTGCGTGTGCGTGCGCGTTAGTTCCTGAGTGTCTTTGCGTGTGCGTGCGCATTTGTTACTGAGTGTCTTTGCGTGTGCGTGCGCGTTAGTTACTGAGTGTCTTTGCGTGTGCGTGCGCGTTAGTTACTGAGTGTCTTTGCGTGTGCGTGCGCATTTGTTACTGAGTGTCTTTGTGTGTGCGGCGCATTAGTTACTGAGCATCTTTGCGTTTGCGTGCGCGTTAGTTACTGAGTATCTTTGCGTGTGCGTTCGCGTTAGTTACTGAGTATCTTTGCGTGTGCGTTCACGTTAGTTACTGAGTATCGTTGCGTGTGCGTTCGCGTTAGTTACTGAGTATCTTTGCGTGTGCGTTCGCGCTAGTTACTGAGTATCTTTGCGTGTGCGTTCGCGTTAGTTACTGAGTATCTTTGCGTGTGCGTTCGCGCTAGTTACTGAGTATCTTTGCGTGTGCGTTCGCGTTAGTTACTGAGTATCTTTGCGTGTGCGTTCGCGTTAGTTACTGAGTATCTTTGCGTGTGCGTTAGTTACTGAGTATCTTTGCGTGTGCGTTCGCGCTAGTTACTGAGTATCTTTGCGTGTGCGTTCGCGCTAGTTACTGAGTATCTTTGCGTGTGCGTGCGCGTTAGTTACTGGGTATCTTTGCGTGTGCGTGCGCATTAATTACTGAGCATCTTTGCGTGTGCGTGCGCGTTAGTTACTGAGTATCTTTGCCTGTGCGTTCGCGTTAGTTACTGAGTATCTTTGCGTGTGCGTTCGCGCTAGTTACTGAGTATCTTTGCGTGTGCGTGCGCGCTAGTTACTGAGTATCTTTGCGTGTGCGTTAGTTACTGAGTATCTTTGCCTGTGCGTTCGCGCTAGTTACTGAGTAACTTTGCGTGTGTGTGTGCGTTAGTTACTGAGTTTCTTTGCCTGTGCGTTCGCGCTAGTTACTGGGTATCTTTGCGTGTGCGTTCGCGCTAGTTACTGAGTATCTTTGCGTGTGCGTTCGCGCTAGTTACTGGGAATCTTTGCGTGTGCGTTAGTTACTGAGTATCTTTGCGTGTGTGTGCGTTAGTTACTGAGTTTCTTTGCCTGTGCGTTCGCGCTAGTTACTGAGTATCTTTGTGTGTGCGTAGTTACTGAGTATCTTTGCGTGTGCGTGCGCGTTAGTTACTGGGTATCTTTGCGTGTGCGTGCGCATTAGTTACTGAGCATCTTTGCGTGTGCGTGCGCGTTAGTTACTGAGTATCTTTGCCTGTGCGTTCGCGTTAGTTACTGAGTATCTTTGCGTGTGCGTTCGCGCTAGTTACTGAGTATCTTTGCGTGTGCGTGCGCGCTAGTTACTGAGTATCTTTGCGTGTGCGTTAGTTACTGAGTATCTTTGTGTGTGCGTTCGCGCTAGTTACTGAGTATCTTTGCGTGTGCGTGCGCGCTAGTTACTGAGTATCTTTGTGTGTGCGTTAGTTACTGAGTATCTTTGCCTGTGCGTTCGCGCTAGTTACTGAGTATCTTTGCGTGTGTGTGTGCGTTAGTTACTGAGTATCTTTGCCTGTGTGTTCGCGCTAGTTACTGAGTATCTTTGCCTGTGCGTTCGCGCTAGTTACTGGGTATCTTTGCGTGTGCGTTCGCGCTATTTACTGGGTATCTTTGCGTGTGTGTGCGCGTTAGTTACTGACTTTCTTTGCGTGTGTGTGCGTTAGTTACTGAGTATCTTTGCGTGTGCGTGCGCGTTACTGAGTATCTTTGCGTGTGTGTGCGTTAGTTACTGAGTTTCTTTGCCTGTGCGTTCGCGCTAGTTACTGAGTATCTTTGCGTGTGCGTTCGCGTTAGTTACTGAGTATCTTTGCGTGTGTGTGCGTTAGTTACTGAGTTTCTTTGCCTGTGCGTTCGCGCTAGTTACTGAGTATCTTTGTGTGTGCGTTCGCGCTAGTTACTGAGTATCTTTGTGTGTGCGTATGCATTAGTTACTGAGTATCTTTGCGTGTGCGTGCGCACTAGTTACTGAGTATCTTTGCGTGTGCGTGCGCGTTAGTTACTGAGTTTCTTTGCGTGTGCGTGCGCATTAGTTACTGAGTATCTTTGCGTGTGCGTGCGCGCTAGTTACTGAGTATCTTTGCGTGTGCGTGCGTGTTAGTTACTGAGTATCTTTGCGTGTGCATGCGCATTAGTTACTGAGTATCTTTGCGTGTGTGTGCGCGCTAGTTACTGAGTATCTTTGCCTGTGCGTTCGCGCTAGTTACTGAGTATCTTTGCGTGTGCGTATGCATTAGTTACTGAATATCTTTGCGTGTGCGTGCGCGTTGGTTACTGAGTATCTTTGCGTGTGCGTGCGCACTAGTTACAGAGTATCTTTGCGTGTGCATGCGCGTTAGTTACTGAGTGTCTTTGCGTGTGCGTGCACATTAGTTACTGAGTATCTTTGCGTGTGTGTGCGTTAGTTACTGAGTATCTTTGCGTGTGTGTGTGCGTTAGTTACTGAGTATCTTTGCGTGTGTATGTGCGTTAGTTACTGAGTATCTTTGCGTGCGTGTGTGCGTTAGTTACTGAGTATCTTTGCGTGTGTATGTGCGTTAGTTACTGAGTATCTTTGCGTGCGTGTGTGCGTTAGTTACTGAGTATCTTTGCGTGCGTGTGTGCGTTAGTTACTGAGTATCTTTGCGTGTGCGTGCGCGCTAGTTACTGAGTATCTTTGCGTGTGCGTTAGTTACTGAGTATCTTTGCCTGTGCGTTCGCGCTAGTTACTGAGTATCTTTGCGTGTGCGTGCGCGCTAGTTACTGAGTATCTTTGCGCGTGCGTGCGCGCTAGTTACTGAGTATCTTTGCGTGTGCGTTCGCGCTAGTTACTGAGTATCTTTGCGTGTGCGTGCGCGCTAGTTACTGAGTATCTTTGCCTGTGCGTTCGCGTTAGTTACTGAGTATCTTTGCGTGTGTGTGCGTTAGTTACTGAGTTTCTTTGCCTGTGCGTTCGCGCTAGTTACTGAGTATCTTTGTGTGTGCGTTCGCGCTAGTTACTGAGTATCTTTGCGTGTGCGTATGCATTAGTTACTGAGTATCTTTGCGTGTGCGTGCGCACTAGTTACTGAGTATCTTTGCGTGTGCGTGCGTGTTAGTTACTGAGTATCTTTGCGTGTGCGTGCGCATTAGTTACTGAGTATCTTTGCGTGTGTGTGCGCGCTAGTTACTGAGTATCTTTGCCTGTGCGTTCGCGCTAGTTACTGAGTATCTTTGCGTGTGCGTATGCATTAGTTACTGAATATCTTTGCGTGTGCGTGCGCGTTGGTTACTGAGTATCTTTGCGTGTGCGTGCGCACTAGTTACAGAGTATCTTTGCGTGTGCATGCGCGTTAGTTACTGAGTGTCTTTGCGTGTGCGTGCGCATTAGTTACTGATCATCTTTGCGTTTGTGTGCGCGTTAGTTACTGAGTATCTTTGCGTGTGCGTGCGCGTTAGTTACTGAGTTTCTTTGCGTGTGCGTGCGCGTTAGTTACTGAGTTTCTTTGCGTGTGCGGCGCGTTAGTTACTGAGTGTCTTTGCGTGTGCGTGCGCGTTAGTTACTGAGTGTCTTTGCGTGTGCGTGCGCGTTAGTTACTGAGTATCTTTGCGTGTGCGTGCGCGTTAGTTACTGAGTATCTTTGCGTGCGCGTTAGTTACTGAGTGTCTTTGCGTGTGCGTGCGCATTTGTTACTGAGTGTCTTTGCGTGTGCGTGCGCGTTAGTTACTGAGTGTCTTTGCGTGTGCGTATGCATTAGTTACTGAGTATCATTGCGTGTGCGTGCGCGCTAGTTACTGAGTATCTTTGCGTGTGCGTGCGCGTTAGTTACTGAGTGTCTTTGCGTGTGCGTGCGCATTTGTTACTGAGTGTCTTTGTGTGTGCGTGCGCATTAGTTACTGAGCATCTTTGCGTTTGCGTGCGCGTTAGTTACTGAGTATCTTTGCGTGTGCGTTCGCGTTAGTTACTGAGTATCTTTGCGTGTGCGTTCGCGTTAGTTACTGAGTATCGTTGCGTGTGCGTTCGCGTTAGTTACTGAGTATCTTTGCGTGTGCGTTCGCGTTAGTTACTGAGTATCTTTGCGTGTGCGTTCGCGGTAGTTACTGAGTATCTTTGCGTGTGCGTTCGCGTTAGTTACTGAGTATCTTTGCGTGTGCGTTCGCGCTTGTTACTGAGTATCTTTGCGTGTGCGTTCGCGTTAGTTACTGAGTATCTTTGCGTGTGCGTTCGCGTTAGTTACTGAGTATCTTTGCGTGTGCGTGAGTTACTGAGTATCTTTGCGTGTGCGTTCGCGCTAGGTACTGAGTATCTTTGCGTGTGCGTGCGCGTTAGTTACTGGGTATCTTTGCGTGTGCGTGCGCATTAGTTACTGAGCATCTTTGCGTGTGCGTGCGCGTTAGTTACTGAGTATCTTTGCCTGTGCGTTCGTGTTAGTTACTCAGTATCTTTGCGTGTGTGTGCGTTAGTTACTGAGTTTCTTTGCCTGTGCGTTCGCGCTAGTTACTGAGTATCTTTGTGTGTGCGTTCGCGCTAGTTACTGAGTATCTTTGCGTGTGCGTATGCATTAGTTACTGAGTATCTTTGCGTGTGCGTGCGCACTAGTTACTGAGTATCTTTGCGTGTGCGTGCGCGTTAGTTACTGAGTATCTTTGCGTGTGCGTGCGCACTAGTTACTGAGTATCTTTGCGTGTGCGTGCGCGTTAGTTACTGAGTATCTTTACGTGTGCGTGCGCGCTAGTTACTGAGTATCTTTGCGTGTGCGTGCGTGTTAGTTACTGAGTATCTTTGCGTGTGCGTGCGCATTAGTTACTGAGTATCTTTGCGTGTGTGTGCGCGCTAGTTACTGAGTATCTTTGCCTGTGCGTTCGCGCTAGTTACTGAGTATCTTTGCGTGTGCGTGCGTGTTAGTTACTGAGTATCTTTGCGTGTGCGTGCGCATTAGTTACAGAGTATCTTTGCGTGTGCATGCGCGTTAGTTACTGAGTGTCTTTGCGTGTGCGTGCGCATTAGGTACTGATCATCTTTGCGTTTGCGTGCGCGTTAGTTACTGAGTATCTTTGCGTGTGCGTGCGCGTTAGTTACTGAGTTTCTTTGCGTGCGCGTTAGTTACTGAGTTTCTTTGCGTGTGCGGCGCGTTAGTTACTGAGTGTCTTTGCGTGTGCGTGCGCGTTAGTTACTGAGTGTCTTTGCGTGTGCGTGCGCGTTAGTTACTGAGTATCTTTGCGTGTGCGTGCGCGTTAGTTACTGAGTATCTTTGCGTGTGCGTGCGCGTTAGTTCCTGAGTGTCTTTGCGTGTGCGTGCGCATTTGTTACTGAGTGTCTTTGCGTGTGCGTGCGCGTTAGTTACTGAGTGTCTTTGCGTGTGCGTGCGCGTTAGTTACTGAGTGTCTTTGCGTGTGCGTGCGCATTTGTTACTGAGTGTCTTTGTGTGTGCGGCGCATTAGTTACTGAGCATCTTTGCGTTTGCGTGCGCGTTAGTTACTGAGTATCTTTGCGTGTGCGTTCGCGTTAGTTACTGAGTATCTTTGCGTGTGCGTTCACGTTAGTTACTGAGTATCGTTGCGTGTGCGTTCGCGTTAGTTACTGAGTATCTTTGCGTGTGCGTTCGCGCTAGTTACTGAGTATCTTTGCGTGTGCGTTCGCGTTAGTTACTGAGTATCTTTGCGTGTGCGTTCGCGCTAGTTACTGAGTATCTTTGCGTGTGCGTTCGCGTTAGTTACTGAGTATCTTTGCGTGTGCGTTCGCGTTAGTTACTGAGTATCTTTGCGTGTGCGTTAGTTACTGAGTATCTTTGCGTGTGCGTTCGCGCTAGTTACTGAGTATCTTTGCGTGTGCGTTCGCGCTAGTTACTGAGTATCTTTGCGTGTGCGTGCGCGTTAGTTACTGGGTATCTTTGCGTGTGCGTGCGCATTAATTACTGAGCATCTTTGCGTGTGCGTGCGCGTTAGTTACTGAGTATCTTTGCCTGTGCGTTCGCGTTAGTTACTGAGTATCTTTGCGTGTGCGTTCGCGCTAGTTACTGAGTATCTTTGCGTGTGCGTGCGCGCTAGTTACTGAGTATCTTTGCGTGTGCGTTAGTTACTGAGTATCTTTGCCTGTGCGTTCGCGCTAGTTACTGAGTAACTTTGCGTGTGTGTGTGCGTTAGTTACTGAGTTTCTTTGCCTGTGCGTTCGCGCTAGTTACTGGGTATCTTTGCGTGTGCGTTCGCGCTAGTTACTGAGTATCTTTGCGTGTGCGTTCGCGCTAGTTACTGGGAATCTTTGCGTGTGCGTTAGTTACTGAGTATCTTTGCGTGTGTGTGCGTTAGTTACTGAGTTTCTTTGCCTGTGCGTTCGCGCTAGTTACTGAGTATCTTTGTGTGTGCGTAGTTACTGAGTATCTTTGCGTGTGCGTGCGCGTTAGTTACTGGGTATCTTTGCGTGTGCGTGCGCATTAGTTACTGAGCATCTTTGCGTGTGCGTGCGCGTTAGTTACTGAGTATCTTTGCCTGTGCGTTCGCGTTAGTTACTGAGTATCTTTGCGTGTGCGTTCGCGCTAGTTACTGAGTATCTTTGCGTGTGCGTGCGCGCTAGTTACTGAGTATCTTTGCGTGTGCGTTAGTTACTGAGTATCTTTGTGTGTGCGTTCGCGCTAGTTACTGAGTATCTTTGCGTGTGCGTGCGCGCTAGTTACTGAGTATCTTTGTGTGTGCGTTAGTTACTGAGTATCTTTGCCTGTGCGTTCGCGCTAGTTACTGAGTATCTTTGCGTGTGTGTGTGCGTTAGTTACTGAGTATCTTTGCCTGTGTGTTCGCGCTAGTTACTGAGTATCTTTGCCTGTGCGTTCGCGCTAGTTACTGGGTATCTTTGCGTGTGCGTTCGCGCTATTTACTGGGTATCTTTGCGTGTGTGTGCGCGTTAGTTACTGACTTTCTTTGCGTGTGTGTGCGTTAGTTACTGAGTATCTTTGCGTGTGCGTGCGCGTTACTGAGTATCTTTGCGTGTGTGTGCGTTAGTTACTGAGTTTCTTTGCCTGTGCGTTCGCGCTAGTTACTGAGTATCTTTGCGTGTGCGTTCGCGTTAGTTACTGAGTATCTTTGCGTGTGTGTGCGTTAGTTACTGAGTTTCTTTGCCTGTGCGTTCGCGCTAGTTACTGAGTATCTTTGTGTGTGCGTTCGCGCTAGTTACTGAGTATCTTTGTGTGTGCGTATGCATTAGTTACTGAGTATCTTTGCGTGTGCGTGCGCACTAGTTACTGAGTATCTTTGCGTGTGCGTGCGCGTTAGTTACTGAGTTTCTTTGCGTGTGCGTGCGCATTAGTTACTGAGTATCTTTGCGTGTGCGTGCGCGCTAGTTACTGAGTATCTTTGCGTGTGCGTGCGTGTTAGTTACTGAGTATCTTTGCGTGTGCATGCGCATTAGTTACTGAGTATCTTTGCGTGTGTGTGCGCGCTAGTTACTGAGTATCTTTGCCTGTGCGTTCGCGCTAGTTACTGAGTATCTTTGCGTGTGCGTATGCATTAGTTACTGAATATCTTTGCGTGTGCGTGCGCGTTGGTTACTGAGTATCTTTGCGTGTGCGTGCGCACTAGTTACAGAGTATCTTTGCGTGTGCATGCGCGTTAGTTACTGAGTGTCTTTGCGTGTGCGTGCACATTAGTTACTGAGTATCTTTGCGTGTGTGTGCGTTAGTTACTGAGTATCTTTGCGTGTGTGTGTGCGTTAGTTACTGAGTATCTTTGCGTGTGTATGTGCGTTAGTTACTGAGTATCTTTGCGTGCGTGTGTGCGTTGGTTACTGAGTATCTTTGCGTGTGTATGTGCGTTAGTTACTGAGTATCTTTGCGTGCGTGTGTGCGTTAGTTACTGAGTATCTTTGCGTGCGTGTGTGCGTTAGTTACTGAGTATCTTTGCGTGTGCGTGCGCGCTAGTTACTGAGTATCTTTGCGTGTGCGTTAGTTACTGAGTATCTTTGCCTGTGCGTTCGCGCTAGTTACTGAGTATCTTTGCGTGTGTGTGTGCGTTAGTTACTGAGTATCTTTGCCTGTGCGTTCGCGCTAGTTACTGAGTATCTTTGCGTGTGTGTGTGCGTTAGTTACTGAGTATCTTTGCCTGTGCGTTCGCGCTAGTTACTGAGTAACTTTGCGTGTGTGTGCGTTAGTTACTGAGTATCTTTGCCTGTGCGTTCGCGCTAGTTACTGAGTAACTTTGCGTGTGTATGTGCGTTAGTTACTGAGTATCTTTGCCTGTGCGTTCGCGCTAGTTACTGAGTAACTTTGCGTGTGTATGTGCGTTAGTTACTGAGTATCTTTGCCTGTGCGTTCGCGCTAGTTACTGAGTATCTTTGCGTGTGCGTTCGCGCTAGTTACTGAGTAACTTTGCGTGTGTGTGTGCGTTAGTTACTGAGTATCTTTGCGTGTGCGTTCGCGCTAGTTACTGAGTATCTTTGCGTGTGCGTTCGCGCTAGTTACTGAGTAACTTTGCCTGTGCGTGCGCGTTAGTTACTGAGTATCTTTGCGTGTGCGTTCGCGCTAGTTACTGAGTAACTTTGCGTGTGTGTGTGCGTTAGTTACTGAGTATCTTTGCGTGTGTGTGCGTTAGTTACTGAGTTTCTTTGCCTGTGCGTTCGCGCTAGTTACTGAGTATCTTTGCGTGTGCGTTCGCGTTAGTTACTGAGTATCTTTGCGTGTGTGTGCGTTAGTTACTGAGTTTCTTTGCCTGTGCGTTCGCGCTAGTTACTGAGTATCTTTGCGTGTGCGTTCGCGTTAGTTACTGAGTATCTTTGCGTGTGTGTGCGTTAGTTACTGAGTTTCTTTGCCTGTGCGTTCGCGCTAGTTACTGAGTATCTTTGTGTGTGCGTTCGCGCTAGTTACTGAGTATCTTTGTGTGTGCGTATGCATTAGTTACTGAGTATCTTTGCGTGTGCGTGCGCACTAGTTACTGAGTATCTTTGCGTGTGCGTGCGCGTTAGTTACTGAGTTTCTTTGCGTGTGCGTGCGCATTAGTTACTGAGTATCTTTGCGTGTGCGTGCGCGCTAGTTACTGAGTATCTTTGCGTGTGCGTGCGTGTTAGTTACTGAGTATCTTTGCGTGTGCATGCGCATTAGTTACTGAGTATCTTTGCGTGTGTGTGCGCGCTAGTTACTGAGTATCTTTGCCTGTGCGTTCGCGCTAGTTACTGAGTATCTTTGCGTGTGCGTATGCATTAGTTACTGAATATCTTTACGTGTGCGTGCGCGTTGGTTACTGAGTATCTTTGCGTGTGCGTGCGCACTAGTTACAGAGTATCTTTGCGTGTGCATGCGCGTTAGTTACTGAGTGTCTTTGCGTGTGCGTGCACATTAGTTACTGAGTATCTTTGCGTGTGTGTGCGTTAGTTACTGAGTATCTTTGTGTGTGTGTGTGCGTTAGTTACTGAGTATCTTTGCGTGTGTATGTGCGTTAGTTACTGAGTATCTTTGCGTGCGTGTGTGCGTTAGTTACTGAGTATCTTTGCGTGTGTATGTGCGTTAGTTACTGAGTATCTTTGCGTGCGTGTGTGCGTTAGTTACTGAGTATCTTTGCGTGCGTGTGTGCGTTAGTTACTGAGTATCTTTGCGTGTGCGTGCGCGCTAGTTACTGAGTATCTTTGCGTGTGCGTTAGTTACTGAGTATCTTTGCCTGTTCGTTCGCGCTAGTTACTGAGTATCTTTGCGTGTGTGTGTGCGTTAGTTACTGAGTATCTTTGCCTGTGCGTTCGCGCTAGTTACTGAGTATCTTTGCGTGTGTGTGTGCGTTAGTTACTGAGTATCTTTGCCTGTGCGTTCGCGCTAGTTACTGAGTAACTTTGCGTGTGTATGTGCGTTAGTTACATGAGTATCTTTGCCTGTGCGTTCGCGCTAGTTACTGAGTAACTTTGCGTGTGTATGTGCGTTAGTTACTGAGTATCTTTGCGTGTGTGTGTGCGTTAGTTACTGAGTATCTTTTGCCTGTGCGTTCGCGCTAGTTACTGAGTAACGTTGCGTGTGTGTGCGTTAGTTACTGAGTATCTTTGCCTGTGCGTTCGCGCTAGTTACTGAGTAACTTTGCGTGTGTATGTGCGTTAGTTACTGAGTATCTTTGCCTGTGCGTTCGCGCTAGTTACTGAGTAACTTTGCGTGTGTATGTGCGTTAGTTACTGAGTATCTTTGCCTGTGCGTTCGCGCTAGTTACTGAGTATCTTTGCGTGTGCGTTCGCGCTAGTTACTGAGTAACTTTGCGTGTGTGTGTGCGTTAGTTACTGAGTATCTTTGCGTGTGCGTTCGCGCTAGTTACTGAGTATCTTTGCGTGTGCGTTCGCGCTAGTTACTGAGTAACTTTGCCTGTGCGTGCGCGTTAGTTACTGAGTATCTTTGCGTGTGCGTTTGCGCTAGTTACTGAGTAACTTTGCGTGTGTGTGTGCGTTAGTTACTGAGTATCTTTGCGTGTGCGTTCGCGCTAGTTACTGAGTATCTTTGCGTGTGCGTTCGCGCTAGTTACTGAGTAACTTTGCCTGTGCGTGCGCGTTAGTTACTGAGTATCTTTGCGTGTGCGTTCGCGTTAGTTACTGAGTAACTTTGCCTGTGCGTGCGCGTTAGTTACTGAGTATCTTTGCGTGTGCGTTCGCGCTAGTTACTGAGTAACTTTGCCTGTGCATGCGCGTTAGTTACTGAGTATCTTTCCGTGTGCGTTCGCGCTAGTTACTGAGTAACTTTGCGTGTGTGTGTGCGTTAGTTACTGAGTATCTTTGCGTGTGCGTTCGCGCTAGTTACTGAGTAACTTTGCCTGTGCGTGCGCGTTAGTTACTGAGTGTCTTTGCGTGTGTGTGCGTTAGTTACTGAGTATCTTTGCCTGTGCGTTCGCGCTAGTTACTGAGTAACTTTGCGTGTGTGTGCGTTAGTTACTGAGTATCTTTGCCTGTGCGTTCGTGCTAGTTACTGAGTAACTTTGCATGTGTGTGTGCGTTAGTTACTGAGTATCTTTGCGTGTGCGTGCGCGCTAGTTACTGAGTATCTTTGTGTGTGCGTGCGCACTAGTTACAGAGTATCTTTGCGTGTGCATGCGCACTAGTTACAGAGTATCTTTGCGTGTGCGTGCGCACTAGTTACAGAGTATCTTTGCGTGTGCATGCGCGTTAGTTACTGAGTGTCTTTGCGTGTGCGTGCACATTAGTTACTGAGTATCTTTGCGTGTGTGTGCGTTAGTTACTGAGTATCTTTGCGTGTGCGTGCGCACTAGTTACAGAGTATCTTTGCGTGTGCATGCGCGTTAGTTACTGAGTGTCTTTGCGTGTGCGTGCACATTAGTTACTGAGTATCTTTGCGTGTGTGTGCGTTAGTTACTGAGTATCTTTGCGTGTGTGTGTGCGTTAGTTACTGAGTATCTTTGCGTGTGTATGTGCGTTAGTTACTGAGTATCTTTGCGTGCGTGTGTGCGTTAGTTACTGAGTATCTTTGCGTGTGTATGTGCGTTAGTTACTGAGTATCTTTGCGTGCGTGTGTGCGTTAGTTACTGAGTATCTTTGCGTGCGTGTGTGCGTTAGTTACTGAGTATCTTTGCGTGTGCGTGCGCGCTAGTTACTGAGTATCTTTGCGTGTGCGTTAGTTACTGAGTATCTTTGCCTGTGCGTTCGCGCTAGTTACTGAGTATCTTTGCGTGTGTGTGTGCGTTAGTTACTGAGTATCTTTGCCTGTGCGTTCGCGCTAGTTACTGAGTATCTTTGCGTGTGTGTGTGCGTTAGTTACTGAGTATCTTTGCCTGTGCGTTCGCGCTAGTTACTGAGTAACTTTGCGTGTGTGTGCGTTAGTTACTGAGTATCTTTGCCTGTGCGTTCGCGCTAGTTACTGAGTAACTTTGCGTGTGTATGTGCGTTAGTTACTGAGTATCTTTGCCTGTGCGTTCGCGCTAGTTACTGAGTAACTTTGCGTGTGTATGTGCGTTAGTTACTGAGTATCTTTGCCTGTGCGTTCGCGCTAGTTACTGAGTATCTTTGCGTGTGCGTTCGCGCTAGTTACTGAGTAACTTTGCGTGTGTGTGTGCGTTAGTTACTGAGTATCTTTGCGTGTGCGTTCGCGCTAGTTACTGAGTATCTTTGCGTGTGCGTTCGCGCTAGTTACTGAGTAACTTTGCCTGTGCGTGCGCGTTAGTTACTGAGTATCTTTGCGTGTGCGTTCGCGCTAGTTACTGAGTAACTTTGCGTGTGTGTGTGCGTTAGTTACTGAGTATCTTTGCGTGTGTGTGCGTTAGTTACTGAGTTTCTTTGCCTGTGCGTTCGCGCTAGTTACTGAGTATCTTTGCGTGTGCGTTCGCGTTAGTTACTGAGTATCTTTGCGTGTGTGTGCGTTAGTTACTGAGTTTCTTTGCCTGTGCGTTCGCGCTAGTTACTGAGTATCTTTGCGTGTGCGTTCGCGTTAGTTACTGAGTATCTTTGCGTGTGTGTGCGTTAGTTACTGAGTTTCTTTGCCTGTGCGTTCGCGCTAGTTACTGAGTATCTTTGTGTGTGCGTTCGCGCTAGTTACTGAGTATCTTTGTGTGTGCGTATGCATTAGTTACTGAGTATCTTTGCGTGTGCGTGCGCACTAGTTACTGAGTATCTTTGCGTGTGCGTGCGCGTTAGTTACTGAGTTTCTTTGCGTGTGCGTGCGCATTAGTTACTGAGTATCTTTGCGTGTGCGTGCGCGCTAGTTACTGAGTATCTTTGCGTGTGCGTGCGTGTTAGTTACTGAGTATCTTTGCGTGTGCATGCGCATTAGTTACTGAGTATCTTTGCGTGTGTGTGCGCGCTAGTTACTGAGTATCTTTGCCTGTGCGTTCGCGCTAGTTACTGAGTATCTTTGCGTGTGCGTATGCATTAGTTACTGAATATCTTTACGTGTGCGTGCGCGTTGGTTACTGAGTATCTTTGCGTGTGCGTGCGCACTAGTTACAGAGTATCTTTGCGTGTGCATGCGCGTTAGTTACTGAGTGTCTTTGCGTGTGCGTGCACATTAGTTACTGAGTATCTTTGCGTGTGTGTGCGTTAGTTACTGAGTATCTTTGTGTGTGTGTGTGCGTTAGTTACTGAGTATCTTTGCGTGTGTATGTGCGTTAGTTACTGAGTATCTTTGCGTGCGTGTGTGCGTTAGTTACTGAGTATCTTTGCGTGTGTATGTGCGTTAGTTACTGAGTATCTTTGCGTGCGTGTGTGCGTTAGTTACTGAGTATCTTTGCGTGCGTGTGTGCGTTAGTTACTGAGTATCTTTGCGTGTGCGTGCGCGCTAGTTACTGAGTATCTTTGCGTGTGCGTTAGTTACTGAGTATCTTTGCCTGTTCGTTCGCGCTAGTTACTGAGTATCTTTGCGTGTGTGTGTGCGTTAGTTACTGAGTATCTTTGCCTGTGCGTTCGCGCTAGTTACTGAGTATCTTTGCGTGTGTGTGTGCGTTAGTTACTGAGTATCTTTGCCTGTGCGTTCGCGCTAGTTACTGAGTAACTTTGCGTGTGTATGTGCGTTAGTTACATGAGTATCTTTGCCTGTGCGTTCGCGCTAGTTACTGAGTAACTTTGCGTGTGTATGTGCGTTAGTTACTGAGTATCTTTGCGTGTGTGTGTGCGTTAGTTACTGAGTATCTTTTGCCTGTGCGTTCGCGCTAGTTACTGAGTAACGTTGCGTGTGTGTGCGTTAGTTACTGAGTATCTTTGCCTGTGCGTTCGCGCTAGTTACTGAGTAACTTTGCGTGTGTATGTGCGTTAGTTACTGAGTATCTTTGCCTGTGCGTTCGCGCTAGTTACTGAGTAACTTTGCGTGTGTATGTGCGTTAGTTACTGAGTATCTTTGCCTGTGCGTTCGCGCTAGTTACTGAGTATCTTTGCGTGTGCGTTCGCGCTAGTTACTGAGTAACTTTGCGTGTGTGTGTGCGTTAGTTACTGAGTATCTTTGCGTGTGCGTTCGCGCTAGTTACTGAGTATCTTTGCGTGTGCGTTCGCGCTAGTTACTGAGTAACTTTGCCTGTGCGTGCGCGTTAGTTACTGAGTATCTTTGCGTGTGCGTTTGCGCTAGTTACTGAGTAACTTTGCGTGTGTGTGTGCGTTAGTTACTGAGTATCTTTGCGTGTGCGTTCGCGCTAGTTACTGAGTATCTTTGCGTGTGCGTTCGCGCTAGTTACTGAGTAACTTTGCCTGTGCGTGCGCGTTAGTTACTGAGTATCTTTGCGTGTGCGTTCGCGTTAGTTACTGAGTAACTTTGCCTGTGCGTGCGCGTTAGTTACTGAGTATCTTTGCGTGTGCGTTCGCGCTAGTTACTGAGTAACTTTGCCTGTGCATGCGCGTTAGTTACTGAGTATCTTTCCGTGTGCGTTCGCGCTAGTTACTGAGTAACTTTGCGTGTGTGTGTGCGTTAGTTACTGAGTATCTTTGCGTGTGCGTTCGCGCTAGTTACTGAGTAACTTTGCCTGTGCGTGCGCGTTAGTTACTGAGTGTCTTTGCGTGTGTGTGCGTTAGTTACTGAGTATCTTTGCCTGTGCGTTCGCGCTAGTTACTGAGTAACTTTGCGTGTGTGTGCGTTAGTTACTGAGTATCTTTGCCTGTGCGTTCGTGCTAGTTACTGAGTAACTTTGCATGTGTGTGTGCGTTAGTTACTGAGTATCTTTGCGTGTGCGTGCGCGCTAGTTACTGAGTATCTTTGTGTGTGCGTTAGTTACTGAGTATCTTTGCCTGTGCGTTCGCGCTAGTTACTGAGTATCTTTGCGTGCGTGTGTGCGTTAGTTACTGAGTATCTTTGCGTGTGCGTGCGCGCTAGCTACTGAGTATCTTTGCATGTGCGTTAGTTACTGAGTATCTTTGCGTGTGCGTTCGCGCTAGTTACTGAGTATCTTTGCGTGTGCGTGCGCGCTAGTTACTGAGTATCTTTGTGTGAGCGTTAGTTACTGAGTATCTTTGCCTGTGCGTTCGCGCTAGTTACTGAGTATCTTTGCGTGCGTGTGTGCGTTAGTTACTGAGTATCTTTGCGTGTGCGTGCGCGCTAGTTACTGAGTATCTTTGCATGTGCGTTAGTTACTGAGTATCTTTGCCTGTGCGTTCGCGCTAGTTACTGAGTATCTTTGCGTGTGTGTGTGCGTTAGTTACTGAGTATCTTTGCGTGCGTGTGTGCGTTAGTTACTGAGTATCTTTGCGTGTGCGTGCGCGCTAGTTACTGAGTATCTTTGCGTGTGCGTTAGTTACTGAGTATCTTTGCCTGTGCGTTCGCGCTAGCTACTGAGTATCTTTGCGTGCGTGTGTGCGTTAGTTACTGAGTATCCTTGCGTGTGCGTGCGCGCTAGTTACTGAGTATCTTTGCGTGTGCGTTAGTTACTGAGTATCTTTGCCTGTGCGTTCGCGCTAGTTACTGAGTATCTTTGCGTGTGTGTGTGCGTTAGTTACTGAGTATCTTTGCGTGCGTGTGTGCGTTAGTTACTGAGTATCTTTGCGTGTGCGTGCGCGCTAGTTACTGAGTATCTTTGCGTGTGCGTTAGTTACTGAGTATCTTTGCCTGTGCGTTAGCGCTAGTTACTGAGTATCTTTGCGTGTGTGTGTGCGTTAGTTACTGAGTATCTTTGCGTGTGTGTGTGCGTTAGTTACTGAGTATCTTTGCGTGTGCGTGCGCGCTAGTTACTGAGTATCTGTGCGTGTGCGTTAGTTACTGAGTATCTTTGCCTGTGCGTTCGCGCTAGTTACTGAGTAACTTTGCGTGTGTGTGTGCGTTAGTTACTGAGTATCTTTGCCTGTGCGTTCGCGCTAGTTACTGAGTATCTTTGCCTGTGCGTTCGCGCTAGTTACTGGGTATCTTTGCGTGTGCGTTCGCGCTAGTTACTGAGTATCTTTGCCGTGCGTTCGCGCTAGTTACTGGGTATCTTTGCGTGTGCGTTCGCGCTAGTTACTGACTTTCTTTGCGTGTGTGTGCGTTAGTTACTGAGTATCTTTGCGTGTGCGTGCGCGTTAGTTACTGAGTATCTTTGCGTGTGTGTGCGTTAGTTACTGAGTTTCTTTGCCTGTGCGTTCGCGCTAGTTACTGAGTATCTTTGCGTGTGCGTTCGCGTTAGTTACTGAGTATCTTTGCGTGTGTGTGCGTTAGTTACTGAGTTTCTTTGCCTGTGCGTTCGCGCTAGTTACTGAGTATCTTTGTGTGTGCGTTCGCGCTAGTTACTGAGTATCTTTGCGTGTGCGTATGCATTAGTTACTGAGTATCTTTGCGTGTGCGTGCGCACTAGTTACTGAGTATTTTTGCGGTTGCGTGCGCGTTAGTTACTGAGTTTCTTTGCGTGTGCGTGCGCATTAGTTACTGAGTATCTTTGCGTGTGCGTGCGCGCTAGTTACTGAGTATCTTTGCGTGTGCGTGCGTGTTAGTTACTGAGTATCTTTGCGTGTGCGTGCGCATTAGTTACTGAGTATCTTTGCGTGTGTGTGCGCGCTAGTTACTGAGTATCTTTGCCTGTGCGTTCGCGCTAGTTACTGAGTATCTTTGCGTGTGTGTATGCATTAGTTACTGAATATCTTTGCGTGTGCGTGCGCGTTGGTTACTGAGTATCTTTGCGTGTGCGTGCGCACTAGTTACAGAGAATCTTTGCGTGTGCATGCGCGTTAGTTACTGAGTGTCTTTGCGTGTGCGTGCACATTAGTTACTGAGCATCTTTGCGTGTGTGTGTGCGTTAGTTACTGAGTATCTTTGCGTGTGTGTGTGCGTTAGTTACTGAGTATCTTTGCGTGTGTATGTGCGTTAGTTACTGAGTATCTTTGCGTGTGTGTGTGCGTTAGTTACTGAGTATCTTTGCGTGTGTGTGTGCGTTAGTTACTGAGTATCTTTGCGTGTGTGTGTGCGTTAGTTACTGAGTATCTTTGCGTGTGCGTGCGCGTTAGTTACTGAGTATCTTTGCGTGTGTGTGTGCGTTAGTTACTGAGTATCTTTGCGTGTGTGTGTGCGTTAGTTACTGAGTATCTTTGCGTGTGCGTGCGCGTTAGTTACTGAGTATCTTTGCGTGTGTGTGTGCGTTAGTTACTGAGTATCTTTGCGTGTGCGTATGCATTAGTTACTGAGTATCTTTGCGTGTGTGTGTGCGTTAGTTAGAGTATCTTTGCGTGTGTGTGTGCGTTAGTTACTGAGTATCTTTGCGTGTGCGTGCGCGTTAGTTACTGAGTGTCTTTGCGTGTGCGTGCGCGTTAGTTACTGAGTATCTTTGCATGTGTGTGTGCGTTAGTTACTGAGTATCTTTGCGTGTGTGTGCGCGCTAGTTACTGAGTATCTTTGCCTGTGCGTTCGCGCTAGTTACTGAGTATCTTTGCGTGTGCGTATGCATTAGTTACTGAATATCTTTGCGTGTGCGTGCGCGTTGGTTACTGAGTATCTTTGCGTGTGCGTGCGCACTAGTTACAGAGTATCTTTGCATGTGCATGCGCGTTAGTTACTGAGTGTCTTTGCGTGTGCGTGCACATTAGTTACTGAGTGTCTTTGCCTGTGCGTGTGCGTTAGTTACTGAGTATCTTTGCGTGTGTGTGCGTTAGTTACTGAGTTTCTTTGCCTGTGTGTTCGCGCTAGTTACTGAGTATCTTTGCGTGTGCGTTCGCGTTAGTTACTGAGTATCTTTGCATGTGTGTGCGTTAGTTACTGAGTTTCTTTGCCTGTGCGTTCGCGCTAGTTACTGAGTATCTTTGCGTGTGCGTTCGCGTTAGTTACTGAGTATCTTTGCATGTGTGTGCGTTAGTTACTGAGTTTCTTTGCCTGTGCGTTCGCGCTAGTTACTGAGTATCTTTGTGTGTGCGTTCGCGCTAGTTACTGAGTATCTTTGTGTGTGCGTATGCATTAGTTACTGAGTATCTTTGCGTGTGCGTGCGCACTAGTTACTGAGTATCTTTGCGTGTGCGTGCGCGTTAGTTACTGAGTTTCTTTGCGTGTGCGTGCGCATTAGTTACTGAGTATCTTTGCGTGTGCGTGCGCGCTAGTTACTGAGTATCTTTGCGTGTGCGTGCGTGTTGGTTACTGAGTATCTTTGCGTGTGCATGCGCATTAGTTACTGAGTATCTTTGCGTGTGTGTGCGCGCTAGTTACTGAGTATCTTTGCCTGTGCGTTCGCGCTAGTTACTGAGTATCTTTGCGTGTGCGTATGCATTAGTTACTGAATATCTTTGCGTGTGCGTGCGCGTTGGTTACTGAGTATCTTTGCGTGTGCGTGCGCACTAGTTACAGAGTATCTTTGCGTGTGCATGCGCGTTAGTTACTGAGTGTCTTTGCGTGTGCGTGCACATTAGTTACTGAGTATCTTTGCGTGTGTGTGCGTTAGTTACTGAGTATCTTTGTGTGTGTGTGTGCGTTAGTTACTGAGTATCTTTGCGTGTGTATGTGCGTTAGTTACTGAGTATCTTTGCGTGCGTGTGTGCGTTAGTTACTGAGTATCTTTGCGTGTGTATGTGCGTTAGTTACTGAGTATCTTTGCGTGCGTGTGTGCGTTAGTTACTGAGTATCTTTGCGTGCGTGTGTGCGTTAGTTACTGAGTATCTTTGCGTGTGCGTGCGCGCTAGTTACTGAGTATCTTTGCGTGTGCGTTAGTTACTGAGTATCTTTGCCTGTTCGTTCGCGCTAGTTACTGAGTATCTTTGCGTGTGTGTGTGCGTTAGTTACTGAGTATCTTTGCCTGTGCGTTCGCGCTAGTTACTGAGTATCTTTGCGTGTGTGTGTGCGTTAGTTACTGAGTATCTTTGCCTGTGCGTTCGCGCTAGTTACTGAGTAACTTTGCGTGTGTATGTGCGTTAGTTACATGAGTATCTTTGCCTGTGCGTTCGCGCTAGTTACTGAGTAACTTTGCGTGTGTATGTGCGTTAGTTACTGAGTATCTTTGCGTGTGTGTGTGCGTTAGTTACTGAGTATCTTTGCCTGTGCGTTCGCGCTAGTTACTGAGTAACGTTGCGTGTGTGTGCGTTAGTTACTGAGTATCTTTGCCTGTGCGTTCGCGCTAGTTACTGAGTAACTTTGCGTGTGTATGTGCGTTAGTTACTGAGTATCTTTGCCTGTGCGTTCGCGCTAGTTACTGAGTAACTTTGCGTGTGTATGTGCGTTAGTTACTGAGTATCTTTGCCTGTGCGTTCGCGCTAGTTACTGAGTATCTTTGCGTGTGCGTTCGCGCTAGTTACTGAGTAACTTTGCGTGTGTGTGTGCGTTAGTTACTGAGTATCTTTGCGTGTGCGTTCGCGCTAGTTACTGAGTATCTTTGCGTGTGCGTTCGCGCTAGTTACTGAGTAACTTTGCCTGTGCGTGCGCGTTAGTTACTGAGTATCTTTGCGTGTGCGTTTGCGCTAGTTACTGAGTAACTTTGCGTGTGTGTGTGCGTTAGTTACTGAGTATCTTTGCGTGTGCGTTCGCGCTAGTTACTGAGTATCTTTGCGTGTGCGTTCGCGCTAGTTACTGAGTAACTTTGCCTGTGCGTGCGCGTTAGTTACTGAGTATCTTTGCGTGTGCGTTCGCGTTAGTTACTGAGTAACTTTGCCTGTGCGTGCGCGTTAGTTACTGAGTATCTTTGCGTGTGCGTTCGCGCTAGTTACTGAGTAACTTTGCCTGTGCATGCGCGTTAGTTACTGAGTATCTTTGCGTGTGCGTTCGCGCTAGTTACTGAGTAACTTTGCGTGTGTGTGTGCGTTAGTTACTGAGTATCTTTGCGTGTGCGTTCGCGCTAGTTACTGAGTAACTTTGCCTGTGCGTGCGCGTTAGTTACTGAGTGTCTTTGCGTGTGTGTGCGTTAGTTACTGAGTATCTTTGCCTGTGCGTTCGCGCTAGTTACTGAGTAACTTTGCGTGTGTGTGCGTTAGTTACTGAGTATCTTTTCCTGTGCGTTCGCGCTAGTTACTGAGTAACTTTGCATGTGTGTGTGCGTTAGTTACTGAGTATCTTTGCGTGTGCGTGCGCGCTAGTTACTGAGTATCTTTGTGTGTGCGTTAGTTACTGAGTATCTTTGCCTGTGCGTTCGCGCTAGTTACTGAGTATCTTTGCGTGCGTGTGTGCGTTAGTTACTGAGTATCTTTGCGTGTGCGTGCGCGCTAGTTACTGAGTATCTTTGCATGTGCGTTAGTTACTGAGTATCTTTGCGTGTGCGTTCGCGCTAGTTACTGAGTATCTTTGCGTGTGCGTGCGCGCTAGTTACTGAGTATCTTTGTGTGTGCGTTAGTTACTGAGTATCTTTGCCTGTGCGTTCGCGCTAGTTACTGAGTATCTTTGCGTGCGTGTGTGCGTTAGTTACTGAGTATCTTTGCGTGTGCGTGCGCGCTAGTTACTGAGTATCTTTGCATGTGCGTTAGTTACTGAGTATCTTTGCCTGTGCGTTCGCGCTAGTTACTGAGTATCTTTGCGTGTGTGTGTGCGTTAGTTACTGAGTATCTTTGCGTGCGTGTGTGCGTTAGTTACTGAGTATCTTTGCGTGTGCGTGCGCGCTAGTTACTGAGTATCTTTGCGTGTGCGTTAGTTACTGAGTATCTTTGCCTGTGCGTTCGCGCTAGCTACTGAGTATCTTTGCGTGCGTGTGTGCGTTAGTTACTGAGTATCCTTGCGTGTGCGTGCGCGCTAGTTACTGAGTATCTTTGCGTGTGCGTTAGTTACTGAGTATCTTTGCCTGTGCGTTCGCGCTAGTTACTGAGTATCTTTGCGTGTGTGTGTGCGTTAGTTACTGAGTATCTTTGCGTGCGTGTGTGCGTTAGTTACTGAGTATCTTTGCGTGTGCGTGCGCGCTAGTTACTGAGTATCTTTGCGTGTGCGTTAGTTACTGAGTATCTTTGCCTGTGCGTTAGCGCTAGTTACTGAGTATCTTTGCGTGTGTGTGTGCGTTAGTTACTGAGTATCTTTGCGTGTGTGTGTGCGTTAGTTACTGAGTATCTTTGCGTGTGCGTGCGCGCTAGTTACTGAGTAACTTTGCGTGTGTGTGTGCGTTAGTTACTGAGTATCTTTGCCTGTGCGTTCGCGCTAGTTACTGAGTATCTTTGCCTGTGCGTTCGCGCTAGTTACTGGGTATCTTTGCGTGTGCGTTCGCGCTAGTTACTGAGTATCTTTGCCGTGCGTTCGCGCTAGTTACTGGGTATCTTTGCGTGTGCGTTCGCGCTAGTTACTGACTTTCTTTGCGTGTGTGTGCGTTAGTTACTGAGTATCTTTGCGTGTGCGTGCGCGTTAGTTACTGAGTATCTTTCCGTGTGTGTGCGTTAGTTACTGAGTTTCTTTGCCTGTGCGTTCGCGCTAGTTACTGAGTATCTTTGCGTGTGCGTTCGCGTTAGTTACTGAGTATCTTTGCGTGTGTGTGCGTTAGTTACTGAGTTTCTTTGCCTGTGCGTTCGCGCTAGTTACTGAGTATCTTTGTGTGTGCGTTCGCGCTAGTTACTGAGTATCTTTGCGTGTGCGTATGCATTAGTTACTGAGTATCTTTGCGTGTGCGTGCGCACTAGTTACTGAGTATTTTTGCGGTTGCGTGCGCGTTAGTTACTGAGTTTCTTTGCGTGTGCGTGCGCATTAGTTACTGAGTATCTTTGCGTGTGCGTGCGCGCTAGTTACTGAGTATCTTTGCGTGTGCGTGCGTGTTAGTTACTGAGTATCTTTGCGTGTGCGTGCGCATTAGTTACTGAGTATCTTTGCGTGTGTGTGCGCGCTAGTTACTGAGTATCTTTGCCTGTGCGTTCGCGCTAGTTACTGAGTATCTTTGCGTGTGCGTATGCATTAGTTACTGAATATCTTTGCGTGTGCGTGCGCGTTGGTTACTGAGTATCTTTGCGTGTGCGTGCGCACTAGTTACAGAGAATCTTTGCGTGTGCATGCGCGTTAGTTACTGAGTGTCTTTGCGTGTGCGTGCACATTAGTTACTGAGCATCTTTGCGTGTGTGTGTGCGTTAGTTACTGAGTATCTTTGCGTGTGTGTGTGCGTTAGTTACTGAGTATGTTTGCGTGTGTATGTGCGTTAGTTACTGAGTATCTTTGCGTGTGTGTGTGCGTTAGTTACTGAGTATCTTTGCGTGTGTGTGTGCGTTAGTTACTGAGTATCTTTGCGTGTGTGTGTGCGTTAGTTACTGAGTATCTTTGCGTGTGCGTGCGCGTTAGTTACTGAGTATCTTTGCGTGTGTGTGTGCGTTAGTTACTGAGTATCTTTGCGTGTGTGTGTGCGTTAGTTACTGAGTATCTTTGCGTGTGCGTGCGCGTTAGTTACTGAGTATCTTTGCGTGTGTGTGTGCGTTAGTTACTGAGTATCTTTGCGTGTGCGTATGCATTAGTTACTGAGTATCTTTGCGTGTGTGTGTGCGTTAGTTAGAGTATCTTTGCGTGTGTGTGTGCGTTAGTTACTGAGTATCTTTGCGTGTGCGTGCGCGTTAGTTACTGAGTGTCTTTGCGTGTGCGTGCGCGTTAGTTACTGAGTATCTTTGCATGTGTGTGTGCGTTAGTTACTGAGTATCTTTGCGTGTGTGTGCGCGCTAGTTACTGAGTATCTTTGCCTGTGCGTTCGCGCTAGTTACTGAGTATCTTTGCGTGTGCGTATGCATTAGTTACTGAATATCTTTGCGTGTGCGTGCGCGTTGGTTACTGAGTATCTTTGCGTGTGCGTGCGCACTAGTTACAGAGTATCTTTGCATGTGCATGCGCGTTAGTTACTGAGTGTCTTTGCGTGTGCGTGCACATTAGTTACTGAGTGTCTTTGCCTGTGCGTGTGCGTTAGTTACTGAGTATCTTTGCGTGTGTGTGCGTTAGTTACTGAGTTTCTTTGCCTGTGTGTTCGCGCTAGTTACTGAGTATCTTTGCGTGTGCGTTCGCGTTAGTTACTGAGTATCTTTGCATGTGTGTGCGTTAGTTACTGAGTTTCTTTGCCTGTGTGTTCGCGCTAGTTACTGAGTATCTTTGCGTGTGCGTTCGCGTTAGTTACTGAGTATCTTTGCATGTGTGTGCGTTAGTTACTGAGTTTCTTTGCCTGTGCGTTCGCGCTAGTTACTGAGTATCTTTGTGTGTGCGTTCGCGCTAGTTACTGAGTATCTTTGCGTGTGCGTATGCATTAGTTACTGAGTATCTTTGCGTGTGCGTGCGCGCTAGTTACTGAGTATCTTTGCGTGTGCATGCGTGTTAGTTACTGAGTATCTTTGCGTGTGCGTGCGCGTTAGTTACTGAGTATCTTTGCGTGTGTGTGCGCGCTAGTTACTGAGTATCTTTGCCTGTGCATTCGCGCTAGTTACTGAGTATCTTTGCGTGTGCGTATGCATTAGTTACTGAATATCTTTGCGTGTGCGTGCGCGTTGGTTACTGAGTATCTTTGCGTGTGCGTGCGCACTAGTTACAGAGTATCTTTGCGTGTGCATGCGCGTTAGTTACTGAGTGTCTTTGCCTGTGCGTGTGCGTTAGTTACTGAGTATCTTTGCGTGTGCGTGCGCATTAGTTACTGAGTGTCTTTGCCTGTGCGGGTGCGTTAGTTACTGAGTATCTTTGCGTGTACGTGCGCATTAGTTACTGAGTATCTTTGCGTGTGTGTGCGTTAGTTACTGAGTATCTTTGCGTGTGTGTGTGCGTTAGTTACTGAGTATCTTTGCGTGTGTGTGTGTGTTAGTTACTGAGTATCTTTGCGTGTGTATGTGCGTTAGTTACTGAGTATCTTTGCGTGTGTGTGTGTGTGTTAGTTACTGAGTATCTTTGCGTGTGTGTGTGCATTAGTTACTGAGTATCTTTGCGTGTGCGTATGCATTAGTTACTGAGTATCTTTGCGTGTGTGTGTGCGTTAGTTACTGAGTATCTTTGCGTGTGTGTGTGCGTTAGTTACTGAGTATCTTTGCGTGTGCGTGCGCGTTAGTTACTGAGTGTCTTTGCGTGTGCGTGCGCGTTAGTTACTGAGTATCTTTGCGTGTGTGTGTGCGTTAGTTACTGAGTATCTTTGCGTGTGTGTGCGCGCTAGTTACTGAGTATCTTTGCCTGTGCGTTCGCGCTAGTTACTGAGTATCTTTGCGCGTGCGTGTGCATTAGTTACTGAATATCTTTGCGTGTGCGTGCGCGTTGGTTACTGAGTATCTTTGCGTGTGCGTGCGCACTAGTTACAGAGTATCTTTGCATGTGCATGCGCGTTAGTTACTGAGTGTCTTTGCGTGTGCGTGCACATTAGTTACTGAGTGTCTTTGCCTGTGCGTGTGCGTTAGTTACTGAGTATCTTTGCGTGTGTGTGCGTTAGTTACTGAGTTTCTTTGCCTGTGTGTTCGCGCTAGTTACTGAGTATCTTTGCGTGTGCGTTCGCGTTAGTTACTGAGTATCTTTGCATGTGTGTGCGTTAGTTACTGAGTTTCTTTGCCTGTGTGTTCGCGCTAGTTACTGAGTATCTTTGCGTGTGCGTTCGCGTTAGTTACTGAGTATCTTTGCATGTGTGTGCGTTAGTTACTGAGTTTCTTTGCCTGTGCGTTCGCGCTAGTTACTGAGTATCTTTGTGTGTGCGTTCGCGCTAGTTACTGAGTATCTTTGCGTGTGCGTATGCATTAGTTACTGAGTATCTTTGCGTGTGCGTGCGCGCTAGTTACTGAGTATCTTTGCGTGTGCATGCGTGTTAGTTACTGAGTATCTTTGCGTGTGCGTGCGCGTTAGTTACTGAGTATCTTTGCGTGTGTGTGCGCGCTAGTTACTGAGTATCTTTGCCTGTGCATTCGCGCTAGTTACTGAGTATCTTTGCGTGTGCGTATGCATTAGTTACTGAATATCTTTGCGTGTGCGTGCTCGTTGGTTACTGAGTATCTTTGCGTGTGCGTGCGCACTAGTTACAGAGTATCTTTGCGTGTGCATGCGCGTTAGTTACTGAGTGTCTTTGCCTGTGCGTGTGCGTTAGTTACTGAGTATCTTTGCGTGTGCGTGCGCATTAGTTACTGAGTGTCTTTGCCTGTGCGGGTGCGTTAGTTACTGAGTATCTTTGCGTGTACGTGCGCATTAGTTACTGAGTATCTTTGCGTGTGTGTGCGTTAGTTACTGAGTATCTTTGCGTGTGTGTGTGCGTTAGTTACTGAGTATCTTTGCGTGTGTGTGTGTGTTAGTTACTGAGTATCTTTGCGTGTGTATGTGCGTTAGTTACTGAGTATCTTTGCGTGTGTGTGTGTGTGTTAGTTACTGAGTATCTTTGCGTGTGTGTGTGCATTAGTTACTGAGTATCTTTGCGTGTGCGTATGCATTAGTTACTGAGTATCTTTGCGTGTGTGTGTGCGTTAGTTACTGAGTATCTTTGCGTGTGTGTGTGCGTTAGTTACTGAGTATCTTTGCGTGTGCGTGCGCGTTAGTTACTGAGTGTCTTTGCGTGTGCGTGCGCGTTAGTTACTGAGTATCTTTGCGTGTGTGTGTGCGTTAGTTACTGAGTATCTTTGCGTGTGTGTGCGCGCTAGTTACTGAGTATCTTTGCCTGTGCGTTCGCGCTAGTTACTGAGTATCTTTGCGCGTGCGTGTGCATTAGTTACTGAATATCTTTGCGTGTGCGTGCGCGTTGGTTACTGAGTATCTTTGCGTGTGCGTGCGCACTAGTTACAGAGTATCTTTGCATGTGCATGCGCGTTAGTTACTGAGTGTCTTTGCGTGTGCGTATGCATTAGTTACTGAGTATCTTTGCGTGTGTGTGTGTGTTAGTTACTGAGTATCTTTGCGTGTGTATGTGCGTTAGTTACTGAGTATCTTTGCGTGTGTGTGTGTGTGTTAGTTACTGAGTATCTTTGCGTGTGTGTGTGCATTAGTTACTGAGTATCTTTGCGTGTGCGTATGCATTAGTTACTGAGTATCTTTGCGTGTGTGTGTGCGTTAGTTACTGAGTATCTTTGCGTGTGTGTGTGCGTTAGTTACTGAGTATCTTTGCGTGTGCGTGCGCGTTAGTTACTGAGTGTCTTTGCGTGTGCGTGCGCGTTAGTTACTGAGTATCTTTGCGTGTGTGTGTGCGTTAGTTACTGAGTATCTTTGCGTGTGTGTGCGCGCTAGTTACTGAGTATCTTTGCCTGTGCGTTCGCGCTAGTTACTGAGTATCTTTGCGCGTGCGTGTGCATTAGTTACTGAATATCTTTGCGTGTGCGTGCGCGTTGGTTACTGAGTATCTTTGCGTGTGCGTGCGCACTAGTTACAGAGTATCTTTGCATGTGCATGCGCGTTAGTTACTGAGTGTCTTTGCGTGTGCGTGCACATTAGTTACTGAGTGTCTTTGCCTGTGCGTGTGCGTTAGTTACTGAGTATCTTTGCGTGTGTGTGCGTTAGTTACTGAGTTTCTTTGCCTGTGTGTTCGCGCTAGTTACTGAGTATCTTTGCGTGTGCGTTCGCGTTAGTTACTGAGTATCTTTGCATGTGTGTGCGTTAGTTACTGAGTTTCTTTGCCTGTGTGTTCGCGCTAGTTACTGAGTATCTTTGCGTGTGCGTTCGCGTTAGTTACTGAGTATCTTTGCATGTGTGTGCGTTAGTTACTGAGTTTCTTTGCCTGTGCGTTCGCGCTAGTTACTGAGTATCTTTGTGTGTGCGTTCGCGCTAGTTACTGAGTATCTTTGCGTGTGCGTATGCATTAGTTACTGAGTATCTTTGCGTGTGCGTGCGCGCTAGTTACTGAGTATCTTTGCGTGTGCATGCGTGTTAGTTACTGAGTATCTTTGCGTGTGCGTGCGCGTTAGTTACTGAGTATCTTTGCGTGTGTGTGCGCGCTAGTTACTGAGTATCTTTGCCTGTGCATTCGCGCTAGTTACTGAGTATCTTTGCGTGTGCGTATGCATTAGTTACTGAATATCTTTGCGTGTGCGTGCTCGTTGGTTACTGAGTATCTTTGCGTGTGCGTGCGCACTAGTTACAGAGTATCTTTGCGTGTGCATGCGCGTTAGTTACTGAGTGTCTTTGCCTGTGCGTGTGCGTTAGTTACTGAGTATCTTTGCGTGTGCGTGCGCATTAGTTACTGAGTGTCTTTGCCTGTGCGGGTGCGTTAGTTACTGAGTATCTTTGCGTGTACGTGCGCATTAGTTACTGAGTATCTTTGCGTGTGTGTGCGTTAGTTACTGAGTATCTTTGCGTGTGTGTGTGCGTTAGTTACTGAGTATCTTTGCGTGTGTGTGTGTGTTAGTTACTGAGTATCTTTGCGTGTGTATGTGCGTTAGTTACTGAGTATCTTTGCGTGTGTGTGTGTGTGTTAGTTACTGAGTATCTTTGCGTGTGTGTGTGCATTAGTTACTGAGTATCTTTGCGTGTGCGTATGCATTAGTTACTGAGTATCTTTGCGTGTGTGTGTGCGTTAGTTACTGAGTATCTTTGCGTGTGTGTGTGCGTTAGTTACTGAGTATCTTTGCGTGTGCGTGCGCGTTAGTTACTGAGTGTCTTTGCGTGTGCGTGCGCGTTAGTTACTGAGTATCTTTGCGTGTGTGTGTGCGTTAGTTACTGAGTATCTTTGCGTGTGTGTGCGCGCTAGTTACTGAGTATCTTTGCCTGTGCGTTCGCGCTAGTTACTGAGTATCTTTGCGCGTGCGTGTGCATTAGTTACTGAATATCTTTGCGTGTGCGTGCGCGTTGGTTACTGAGTATCTTTGCGTGTGCGTGCGCACTAGTTACAGAGTATCTTTGCATGTGCATGCGCGTTAGTTACTGAGTGTCTTTGCGTGTGCGTGCACATTAGTTACTGAGTGTCGTTGCCTGTGCGTGTGCGTTAGTTACTGAGTATCTTTGCGTGTGTGTGTGCGTTAGTTACTGAGTATCTTTGCGTGTGCGTGCGCATTAGTTACTGAGTGTCTTTGCCTGTGCGTGTGCGTTAGTTACTGAGTATCTTTGCGTGTGCGTGCGCATTAGTTACTGAGTATCTTTGCGTGTGTGTGTGCGTTAGTTACTGAGTATCTTTGCGTGTGCGTATGCATTAGTTACTGAGTATCTTTGCGAGTGTGTGTGCGTTAGTTACTGAGTATCTTTGCGTGTGTGTGTGCGTTAGTTACTGAGTATCTTTGCGTGTGCGTGCGCGTTAGTTACTGAGTGTCTTTGCGTGCGCGTTAGTTACTGAGTATCTTTGCATGTGTGTGTGCGTTAGTTACTGAGTATCTTTGCGTGTGTGTGTGCGTTAGTTACTGAGTATCTTTGCGTGTGCGTGCGCCTTAGTTACTGAGTATCTTTGCGTGTGCGTGCGCACTAGTTACTGAGTAACTTTGCGTGAGCGTGCGCATTAGTTACTGAGTATCTTTGCCTGTGCGTGTGCGTTAGTTACTGAGTATCTTTGCGTGTGCGTGCGCGTTAGTTACTGAGTGTCTTTGCGTGTGCGTTCGCGCTAGTTACTGAGTATCTTTGCGTGTGCGTGCGCACTAGTTACTGAGTATCTTTGCGTGTGTGTGCGTGTTAGTTTCTGAGTATCTTTGCGTGTGCGTGCGCGTTAGTTACTGAGTATCTTTGCGTGTGCGTGCGTGTTCGTTACTGAGTATCTTTGCGTGTGCATTCGCGCTAGTTACTGAGTATCTTTGCGTGTGCGTGCGCACTAGTTAATGAGTATCTTTGCGTGTGCGTGCGTGTTAGTTACTGAGTATCTTTGCGTGTGCGTGCGCGTTAGTTACTGAGTATCTTTGCGTGTGCGTGCGTGTTAGTTACTGAGTATCTTTGCGTGTGCGTACGCGTTAGTTACTGAGTGTCTTTGCGTGTTTATGCGCGTTTGTTACTGAGTATCTTTGCGTGTGCGTGTGCGTTAGTTACTGTGTGTCTTTGCGTGTGCGATCGCGCTATTTACTGAGTATCTTTGCGTGTGCGTGTGCACTAGTTACTGAGTATCTTTGCGTGTGCGTGCGTGTTAGTTACTGAGTATCTTTGCGTGTGCGTACGCGTTAGTTACTGAGTGTCTTTGCGTGTTTGTGCGCGTTAGTTACTGAGTATCTTTGCGTGTGCGTGCGCGTTAGTTACTGAGTATCTTTGCGTGTGCGTGCGCGTTAGTTACTGAGTATCTTTGCGTGTGCGTGCGCGTTAGTTACTGAGTATCTTTGCCTGTGCGTGTTAGTTACTGAGTATCTTTGCGTGTGCGTGCGCGTTAGTTACTGAGTATCTTTGCGTGTGCGTTAGTTACTGAGTATCTTTGCGTGTGCATGTGCGTTAGTTACTGAGTATCTTTGCGTGTGCGTGCGTGTTAGAGTATCTTTGCGTGTGTGTGCGCGTTAGTTACTGAGTATCTTTGCGTGTGTGTGTGCGTTAGTTACTGAGTATCTTTGCGTGTGCGTGCGCATTAGTTACTGAGTATCTTTGCGTGTGTGTGTGCGTTAGTTACTGAGTATCTTTGCGTGTGCGTGCGCGTTAGTTACTGAGTGTCTTTGCGTGTGCGTGCGCGTGTGTGAAAGAGAGTTAGCGA